>NW_026909609.1:493600-759907 GCF_033115175.1 Lepus europaeus | reverse complement strand
CTGTTTGTATCGATGACATTTTATGCACTTGCCTAACGAAAAGACTTTGCTTTCCTCCAAAACCATTTTTACTCTGATTTTCTCAGTCCATTGCATAAGAATTCCACACCATTTTGTCCGGATATGACTGGATGAAACCAGAAATATCCGGTTGTGCTTTGGCTAACTCAATCCAAAATATTGTGAAAGCCTCTGTGTGTGTGTTTTCTGGATATTATCGATGGACTTTATTGTTTTGAATGTTTTTATCAGGGAACATTTAATTTTGTACCATTGAAACACTAGTTTGTTCATCATGGGGACACCAGCTCTACACATTCGTATTTTCTAGGGAGAGAGCTGGAGGAACTGCGACAAACAAACCTGATATTTCTTTTTGTATCGATGACATTTTATGCACTTGCCTAACGAAAAGAATTTGCTTTTCTCCAAAACCATTTTTACTGGGATTTTCTCGGTCCATTGCCTACGAATTCCACACCACTTTGTCCGGATATGACTGGATGAAAGGAGAAATATGCGGTTGTGTTTTGGCTAACTCAATCCCAGATATTGCTACAGCCTCTGTGTTTGTGTTTTCCTGATAGTATCCTCAGACTTTATGGTTTTGAATGTTTTTTATCAGGGAACATTTAATTTTGTGCTTGGAAACACTAGTTGGTTCCACATGGAGACATCAGCTCTACGCATTCGTATTTTCTAGGGAGAAAGCTAGAGGAACTGCGACAAACAAACATGATATTTCTGTTTGTACAGATGACATTTTATGCACTTGCCTAACGAAAAGACTTTGCTTTTCTCCAAAACCATTTTTACTGTGATTTTCTCGGTCCATTGCCTATGAATTCCACACCAGTTTTTCCGGATATGGCTGGATGAAACCAGAAATATCCGGTTGAGTTTTGGCTAACTCAATCCGAAATATTGTGAATGCCTCTGTGTGTGTGTTTTCTGGATATTATCAATGGAATTTATTGTTTTGAATGTTTTTTATCAGGGAACATTTAATTTTGTGCAGGGAAACACAAATTGGTTCTACATGGAGACTCCCGTGCTACACATTCGTAATTTCTAGGGAGGAAGCTAGAGGAACTGCGGCAAACAAACATGATATTTCTGTTTGTATCGATGACTTTTTATGCACTTGCCTAATGAAAAGACTTTGCTTTTCTCCAAAACCATTTTTACTCTGATTTTCTCAGTCCATTGCATAAGAATTCCACACCATTTTGTCCGGATATGACTGGATGAAACCAGAAATATCCAGTTGTGCTTTGGCTAACTCAATCCGAAATATTGTGAAAGCCTCTGTGTGTGTGTTTTCTGGATATTATCGATGGACTTTATTGTTTTGAATGTTTTTATCAGGGAACATTTAATTTTGTACCGTTGAAACACTAGTTTGTTCATCATGGGGACACCAGCTCTACACAATCGTATTTTCTAGGGAGAGAGCAGGAGGAACTGCGACAAACACACCTGATATTTCTTTTTGTATCGATGACATTTTATGCACTTGCCTAATGAAAAGAATTTGCTTTCCTCCAAAACCATTTTTACTCTGATTTTCTCAGTCCATTGCATAAGAATTCCACACCAGTTTTTCCGGATATGGCGGGTTGAAACCAGAAATATCCGTTTGAGTTTTGGCTAACTCAATCCAAAATAATGTGAATGCTTCTGTGTGTGTGTTTTCTGGATATTATCGATGGACTTTCTTGTTTTGAATATTTTCATCAGGGAACATTTAATTTTATACCGTTGAAACTCCAATTGGTTCATCACGGGGGCAACAGCTCTACACATTCGTATTTCTAGGGAGAGAGGTAGAGGAACTGCGGCAAACATGATATTTCTGTTTGTATCTATGACATTTTATGCACTTGCCTAATGAAAAGAATTTGCTTTTCTCCAAAACCATTTTTACTGTGATTTTCTCGGTCCATTGCCTACGAATTCCACACCAATTTTTCCGGATATGGCTGTTGAAACCAGAAATATCCAGTTGACTTTTGGCTAACTCAATCCCAGATATTCCTAGAGCCTCTGTGTTTGTGTTTTCCTGATATTATCCTCGGACTTTATTGTTTCGAATGCTTTTTAGCAGGGAGCATTTAATTTTGTACCGTAGAAACACTAATTGATTCCACATGGAGACAACAGCTCTACACATTCGTATTTTCGAGGGAGAAAGCTAGAGGAACTGCGACAAACAAACATGATATTTCTGTTTGTATAGATGACATTTTATGCACTTGCCTAACGAAAAGACTTTGCTTTTCTCCAAAACCATTTTTACTCTGATTTTCTCAGTCCATTGCATACTAATTCCACACCATTTTGTCCGGATATGACTGGATGAAAGGAGAAATATCCGCTTGTGTTTTGGCTAACTCAGTCCCAGATATTGCTACAGCCTCTGTGTGTGTGTTTTCTGGATATTATCGATGGACTTTATTGCTTTGAATGTTTTTATCAGGGAACATTTAATTTTGTACCATTGAAACACTAGTTTGTTCATCATGGGGACACCAGCTCTACACATTCGTATTTTCTTGGGAGAAAGCTAGAGGAACTGCGACAAACAAACATGATATTTCTGTTTCTATAAATGACATTTTATACGTTGCCTAAGGAAAAGAATTTGCTTTTCTCCAAAACCATTTTTACTATGATTTTCTCACTCTATTGCATACGAATTCCACACCACTTTGTCCGGATATGACTGGATGAAACAAGAAATATCCAGTTGTGTTTTGGCTAACTCAATCCCAGATATTGCTACAGCCTCTGTGTTTGTGTTTTCCTGATATTATCAACGGACTTTATTGTTTTGAATGCTTTTTATCAGGGAATATTTAATTTTGTGTTTGGATACACTAATTGGTTCCGCATGGAGACACCAGCACTACACATTCGTATTTTCTAGGGAGAAAACTAGAGGAACTGTGGCAAACAAACATGCTATTTCTGTTTGTATCAATGACATTTTACGCACTTGCCTAACGAAAAGACTTTGCTTTTCTCCAAAACCATTTTTACTGTGATTTTCTCCGTCCTTTGCTTACGGATTCTACACCACTTTGTCCGGATATGACTGGATGAAACCAGAAATATCCGGTTGAGTTTTGCTAACTCAATCTGAAATATTTTGAAATTCTCGGCGTTTGTGTTTTCTGGATATTATCAATGGACTTTATTGCTTTGAATGTTTTTATCAGGGAACATTTAATTTTGTACCGTTGAAACACTAGTTTGTTCAACATGGGGACTCCAGCTCTACACATTCGTATTTTCTAGGCAGAAAGCTAGAGGAACTGCGACAAACAAACCTGATATTTCTGTTTGTATAGATGACATTTTATGCACTTGCCTAACGAAAAGACTTTGCTTTTCTCCAAAACCATTTTTACTGTGATTTTCTCACTCTATTGCATAGGAATTCCACACCACTTTGTCCAGATATGACTGGATGAAAGGAGAAATATCCGGTTGTGTTTTGGCTAACTCAATCCCAGATATTGCTACAGCCTCTGTGTTTGTGTTTTCCTGATATTATCCTTGGACTTTATTGTTTTGAATGTTTTTTATCAGGGAACATTTAATTTGTTTTTAGAAACACTACTTGGTTTCACATGGAGATATCAGCTCTACAAATTCGTATTTTCTAGGGAAAAAGCTAGAGGAACTGCGACAAACAAACATGATACTTCTGTTTGTATAGATGACATTTTATGCACTTGCCTAACGAAAAGACTTTGCTTTTCTCCAAAACCATTTTTACTGTGATTTCTCAGTCCATTGCATAAGAATTCCACACCATTTTGTCCGGATATGACTGGATGAAACCAGAAATATCCGGTTGTGTTTTGGTTAACTCAATCCCAGATATTGCTACAGCCTCTGTGTTTGTGTTTTCCTGATATTAACTCGCACTTTATTGTTTTGAATGCTTTTTATCAGGGAACATTTAATTTTGTGTTTGGAAACACTAATGGGTTCCACATGGAGACACCAGCTCTACACATTCGTATTTCTAGGGAGAAAGCTAGAGGAACTGTGGCAAACAAACATGATATATCTCTTTGTATCAATGACATTTTATGCACTTGCCTAACGACAAGACTTTGCTTTTCTCCAAAACCATTTTTACTCTGATTTTCTCAGTCCATTGCATAAGAATTCCACACCATTTTTTCCGGATATGACTGGATGAAACCAGAAATATCCGGTTGTGCTTTGGCTAACTCAATCCGAAATATTGTGAAAGCCTCTGTGTGTGTGTTTTCTGGATATTATCGATGGACTTTATTGTTTTGAATGTTTTTATCAGGGAACATTTAGTTTTGTACCATTGAAACACTAGTTTGCTCATCATGGGGACACCAGCTCTACACATTCGTATTTTCTAGGGAGAGAGCTGGAGGAACTGCGACAAACACACCTGATATTTCTTTTTGTATCGATGACATTTTATGCACTTGCCTAACGAAAAGAATTTGCTTTTCTCCAAAACCATTTTTACTGGGATTTTCTCGGTCCATTGCCTACGAATTCCACACCACTTTGTCCGGATATGACTGGATGAAAGGAGAAATATCCAGTTGTGTTTTGGCTAACTCAATCCCAGATATTGCTACAGCCTCTGTGTTTGTGTTTTCCTGATATTATCCTCAGACTTTATGGTTTTGAATGTTTTTTATCAGGGAACATTTAATTTTGTGCTTGCAAACACTAGTTGGTTCCACATGGAGACATCAGCTCTACGCATTCGTATTTTCTAGGGAGAAAGCTAGAAGAACTGCGACAAACAAACATGATATTTCTGTTTGTATAGATGACATTTTATGCACTTGCCTAACAAAAAGACTTTGCTTTTCTCCAAAACCATTTTTACTGGGATTTTCTTGGTCCATTGCCTATGAATTCCACACCAGTTTTTCCGGATATGGCTGGATGAAACCAGAAATATCCGGTTGAGTTTTGGCTAACTCAATCCGAAATATTGTGAATGCCTCTGTGTGTGTGTTTTCTGGATATTATCAATGGAATTTATTGTTTTGAATGTTTTTTATCAGGGAACATTTAATGTTGTGCTGGGAAACACAAATTGGTTCTACATGGAGACTCCAGTGCTACACATTCGTAATTTCTAGGGAGGAACCTAGAGGAACTGCGGCAAACAAACATGATATTTCTGTTTGTATCGATGACATTTTATGCACTTGCCTAACGAAAAGACTTTGCTTTCCTCCAAAACCATTTTTACTCTGATTTTCTCAGTCCATTGCATAAGAATTCCACACCATTTTGTCCGGATATGACTGGATGAAACCAGAAATATCCGGTTGTGCTTTGGCTAACTCAATCCGAAATATTGTGAAAGCCTCTGTGTGTGTGTTTTCTGGATATTATCGATGGACTTTATTGTTTTGAATGTTTTTATCAGGGAACATTTAATTTTGTACCGTTGAAACACTAGTTTGTTCATCATGGGGACACCAGCTCTACACATTCGTATTTTCTAGGGAGAGAGCTGGAGGAACTGCGACAAACACACTTGATATTTCTTTTTGTATCGATGACATTTTATGCACTTGCCTAACGAAAAGAATTTGCTTTTCTCCAAAATCATTTTTACTGGGATTTTCTCGGTCCACTGCCTATGAATTCCACACCAGTTTTTCTGGACATGGCTGGATGTAACCAGAAATGTCCGGTTGAGTTTTGGTTAACTCAATCCGAAATATTGTGAAAGCCTCTGTGTGTGTGTTTTCTGGATATTTTCAATGGAATTTATTGTTTTGAATGTTTTTTATCAGTTAACATTTAATGTTGTGCTGGGAAACACAAATTGGTTCTACATGGAGACTCCAGTGCTACACATTCGTAATTTCTAGGAAGGAAGCTAGAGGAACTGCGGCTAACAAACATGATATTTCTGTTTGTATCGATGACATTTTATGCACTTGCCTAACAAAAAGAATTTGCTTTTCTCCAAAACCATTTTTACTGGGATTTTCTCGGTCCATTGCCTACGAATTCCACACCACTTTGTCCGGATATGACTGGATGAAAGGAGAAATATCCGGTTGTGTTTTGGCTAACTCAATCCCAGATATTGCTACAGCCTCTGTGTTTGTGTTTTCCTGATAGTATCCTCAGACTTTATGGTTTTGAATGTTTTTTATCAGGGAACATTTAATTTTGTGCTTGGAAACACTAGTTGGTTCCACATGGAGACATCAGCTCTACGCATTCGTATTTTCTAGGGAGAAAGCTAGAGGAACTGCGACAAACAAACATGATATTTCTGTTTGTATAGATGACATTTTATGCACTTGCCTAACGAAAAGACTTTGCTTTTCTCCAAAACCATTTTTACTGGGATTTTCTCGGTCCATTGCCTACGAATTCCACACCAGTTTTTCCGGATATGGCTGGATGAAACCAGAAATATCCGGTTGAGTTTTGGCTAACTCAATCCGAAATATTGTGAATGCCTCTGTGTGTGTGTTTTCTGGATATTATCAATGGAATTTATTGTTTTGAATGTTTTTTATCTGGGAACATTTAATGTTGTGCTGGGAAACAAATTGGTTCTACATGGAAACTTCAGTTGTACACATTTGTAATTTCTAGGTTGAAGCTAGAGCAGATGCAGCAAACAAACATGATATTTCTGCTTGTATCGATGAATTTTATGCACTTGCCTAACTAAAAGAATTTTCTTTTCTCCAAAACCATTTTTACTCTGATTTTCTCAGTCCATTGCATAAGAATTCCACACCATTTTGTCCAGATATGACTGGATGAAACCAGAAATATCCGGTTGTGCTTTGGCTAACTCAATCCGAAATATTGTGAAAGCCTCTGTGTGTGTGTTTTCTGGATATTACCGATGGACTTTATTGTTTTGAATGTTTTTATCAGGGAACATTTAATTTTGTACCATTGAAACACTAGTTTGTTCATCATGGGGACACCAGCTCTACACATTCGTATTTTCTAGGGAGCGAGCTGGAGGAACTGCGACAAACACACCTGATATTTCTTTTTGTATCGATGACATTTTATGCACTTGCCTAACGAAAAGAATTTGCTTTTCTCCAAAACCATTTTTACTGGGATTTTCTCGGTCCATTGCCTACGAATTCCACACCACTTTGTCCGGATATGACTGGATGAAAGGAGAAATATCCGGTTGTGTTTTGGCTAACTCAATCCCAGATATTGCTACAGCCTCTGTGTTTGTGTTTTCCTGATAGTATCCTCAGACTTTATGGTTTTGAATGTTTTTTATCAGGGAACATTTAATTTTGTGCTTGGAAACACTAGTTGTTTCCACATGGAGACATCAGCTCTACGCATTCGTATTTTCTAGGGAGAAAGCTAGAGGAACTGCGACAAACAAACATGATATTTCTGTTTGTATAGATGACATTTTATGCACTTGCCTAACGAAAAGACTTTGCTTTTCTCCAAAACCATTTTTACTGGGATTTTCTCGGTCCATTGCCTACGAATTCCACACCAGTTTTTCCGGATATGGCTGGATGAAACCAGAAATATCCGGTTGAGTTTTGGCTAACTCAATCCGAAATATCGTAAATGCCTCTGTGTTTGTGTTTTCTAGATATTATCAATGGAATTTATTGTTTTGAATGTTTTTTATCAGGGAACTTTTAATGTTGTGCTGGGAAACACAAATTGGTTCTACATGGAGACTCCAGTGCTACACATTCGTAATTTCTAGGGAGGAAGCTAGAGGAACTGCGGCAAACAAACATGATATTTCTGTTTGTATCGATGACATTTTATGCACTTGCCTAACGAAAAGACTTTGCTTTTCTCCAAAACCATTTTTACTCTGATTTTCCAGTCCATTGCATAAGAATTCCACACCATTTTGTCCGGATATGACTGGATGAAACCAGAAATATCCGGTTGTACTTTGGCTAACTCAATCCGAAATATTGTGAAAGCCTCTGTGTGTGTGTTTTCTGGATATTATCGATGGACTTTATGTTTTGAATATTTTTATCAGGGAACATTTAATTTTGTACCGTTGAAACACTAGTTTGTTCATCACGGGGACACCAGCTCTACACATTCATATTTTCTAGGGAGAGAGCTGGAGGAACTGCGACAAACAAACCTGATATTTCTTTTTGTATCGATGACATTTTATGCACTTGCCTAACGAAAAGAATTTGCTTTTCTCCAAAACCATTTTTACTGGGATTTTCTCGGTCCATTGCCTACGAATTCCACACCACTTGTTCTGGATATGACTGGATGAAAGGAGTAATATCCGGTTGTGTTTTGGCTAACTCAATCCCAGATATTGCTACAGCCTCTGTGTTTGTGTTTTCCTGATATTATCCTCGGACTTTATGGTTTTGAATGTTTTTTATCAGGGAACATTTAATTTTGTGCTTGGAAACACTAATTGGTTCCACATGGAGACATCAGCTCTACGCATTCGTATTTTCTAGGGAGAAAGCTAGAGGAACTGCGACAAACAAACATGATATTTCTGTTTGTATAGATGACATTTTATGCATTTGCCGAACGAAAAGACTTTGCTTTTCTCCAAAACCATTTTTACTGTGAATTTCTCGGTCCATTGTCTACGAATTCCACACCAATTTTTCCGGATATGGCTGGATGAAACCAGAAATATCCGGTTGTGTTTTGGCTAACTCAATCCGAAATATTGTGAATGCCTCTGTGTGTGTGTTTTCTGGATATTATCAATGGAATTTATTGTTTTGAATGTTTTTTATCAGGGAACATTTAATGTTGTGCTGGGAAACACAAATTGGTTCTACATGGAGACTCCAGTGCTACACATTCATAATTTCTAGGGAGGAAGCTAGAGGAACTGCGGCAAACAAACATGATATTTCTGTTTGTATCGATGACATTTTATGCACTTGCCTAACGAAAAGACTTTGCTTTTCTCCAAAACCATTTTTACTCTGATTTTCTCAGTCCATTGCATAAGAATGCCACACCATTTTGTCCGGATATGACTGGATGAAACCAGAAATATCCGGTTGTGCTTTGGCTAACTCAATCCAAAATATTGTGAAAGCCTCTGTGTGTGTGTTTTCTGGATATTATCGATGGACTTTATTGTTTTGAATGTTTTTATCAGGGAACATTTAATTTTGTACCGTTCAAACACTAGTTTGTTCATCATGGGGACACCAGCTCTACACATTCGTATTTTCTAGGGAGAGAGCTGGAGGAACTGCGACAAACAAACCTGATATTTCTTTTTGTATCGATGACACTTTATGCACTTGCCTAACGAAAAGAATTTGCTTTTCTCCAAAACCATTTTTACTGGGATTTTCTCGGTCCATTGCCTACGAATTCCACACCACTTTGTCCGGATATGACTGGATGAAAGGAGAAATATGCGGTTGTGTTTTGGCTAACTCAATCCCAGATATTGCTACAGCCTCTGTGTTTGTGTTTTCCTGATATTATCCTCAGACTTTATGGTTTTGAATGTTTTTTATCAGGGAACATTTAATTTTGTGCTTGGAAACACTAATTGGTTCCACATGGAGACATCAGCTCTACGCATTCGTATTTTCTAGGGAGAAAGCTAGAGGAACTGCGACAAACAAACATGATATTTCTGTTTGTATAGATGACATTTTATGCATTTGCCGAACGAAAAGACTTTGCTTTTCTCCAAAACCATTTTTACTGTGATTTTCTCGGTCCATTGTCTACGAATTCCACACCACTTTTTCCGGATATGGCTGGATGAAACCAGAAATATCCGGTTGTGTTTTGGCTAACTCAATCCGAAATATTGTGAATGCCTCTGTGTGTGTGTTTTCTGGATATTATCAATGGAATTTATTGTTTTGAATGTTTTTTATCAGGGAACATTTAATGTTGTGCTGGGAAACACAAATTGGTTCTACATGGAGACTCCAGTGCTACACATTCATAATTTCTAGGGAGGAAGCTAGAGGAACTGCGGCAAACAAACCTGATATTTCTGTTAGTATCGATGACATTTTATGCACTTGCCTAACGAAAAGACTTTGCTTTTCTCCAAAACCATTTTTACTCTGATTTTCTCAGTCCATCGCATAAGAATGCCACACCATTTTGTCCGGATATGACTGGATGAAACCAGAAATATCCGGTTGTGCTTAGGCTAACTCAATCCAAAATATTGTGAAAGCCTCTGTGTGTGTGTTTTCTGGATATTATCGATGGACTTTATTGTTTTGAATGTTTTTATCAGGGAACATTTAATTTTGTACCGTTCAAACACTAGTTTGTTCATCATGGGGACACCAGCTCTACACATTCGTATTTTCTAGGGAGAGAGCTGGAGGAACTGCGACAAACAAACCTGATATTTCTTTTTGTATCGATGACACTTTATGCACTTGCCTAACGAAAAGAATTTGCTTTTCTCCAAAACCATTTTTACTGGGATTTTCTCGGTCCATTGCCTACGAATTCCACACCACTTTGTCCGGATATGACTGGATGAAAGGAGAAATATGCGGTTGTGTTTTGGCTAACTCAATCCCAGATATTGCTACAGCCTCTGTGTTTGTGTTTTCCTGATATTATCCTCAGACTTTATGGTTTTGAATGTTTTTTATCAGGGAACATTTAATTTTGTGCTTGGAAACACTAATTGGTTCCACATGGAGACATCAGCTCTACGCATTCGTATTTTCTAGGGAGAAAGCTAGAGGAACTGCGACAAACAAACATGATATTTCTGTTTGTATAGATGACATTTTATGCATTTGCCGAACGAAAAGACTTTGCTTTTCTCCAAAACCATTTTTACTGTGATTTTCTCGGTCCATTGTCTACGAATTCCACACCACTTTTTCCGGATATGGCTGGATGAAACCAGAAATATCCGGTTGTGTTTTGGCTAACTCAATCCGAAATATTGTGAATGCCTCTGTGTGTGTGTTTTCTGGATATTATCAATGGAATTTATTGTTTTGAATGTTTTTTATCAGGGAACATTTAATGTTGTGCTGGGAAACACAAATTGGTTCTACATGGAGACTCCAGTGCTACACATTCATAATTTCTAGGGAGGAAGCTAGAGGAACTGCGGCAAACAAACATGATATTTCTGTTTGTATCGATGACATTTTATGCACTTGCCTAACGAAAAGACTTTGCTTTTCTCCAAAACCATTTTTACTCTGATTTTCTCAGTCCATTGCATAAGAATGCCACACCATTTTGTCCGGATATGACTGGATGAAACCAGAAATATCCGGTTGTGCTTTGGCTAACTCAGTCTGAAATATTGTGAAAGCCTCTGTGTGTGTGTTTTCTGGATATTATCGATGGACTTTATTGTTTTGAATGTTTTTATCAGGGAACATTTAATTTTGTACCGTTGAAACACTAGTTTGTTCATCATGGGGACACCAGCTCTACACATTCGTATTTTCTAGGGAGAGAGCTGGAGGAACTGCGACAAACAAACCTGATATTTCTTTTTGTATCGATGACACTTTATGCACTTGCCTAACGAAAAGAATTTGCTTTTCTCCAAAACCATTTTTACTGGGATTTTCTCGGTCCATTGCCTACGAATTCCACACCACTTTGTCCGGATATGACTGGATGAAAGGAGAAATATGCGGTTGTGTTTTGGCTAACTCAATCCCAGATATTGCTACAGCCTCTGTGTTTGTGTTTTCCTGATATTATCCTCAGACTTTATGGTTTTGAATGTTTTTTATCAGGGAACATTTAATTTTGTGCTTGGAAACACTAATTGGTTCCACATGGAGACATCAGCTCTACGCATTCGTATTTTCTAGGGAGAAAGCTAGAGGAACTGCGACAAACAAACATGATATTTCTGTTTGTATAGATGACATTTTATGCACTTGCCGAACGAAAAGACTTTGATTTTCTCCAAAACCATATTAACTGTGATTTTCTCGGTCCATTGCCTATGAATTCCACACCAGTTTTTCCAGATATGGCTGGATGAAACCAGAAATATCCGGTTGAGTTTTGGCTAACTCAATCCGAAATATTGTGAATGCCTCTGTGTGTGTGTTTTCCGGATATTATCAATGGAATTTATTGTTTTGAATGTTTTTTATCAGGGAACATTTAATGTTGTGCTGGGAAACACAAATTGGTTCTACATGGAGACTCCAGTGCTACACATTCGTAATTTCTAGGGAGGAAGCTAGAGGAACTGCGGCAAACAAACCTGATATTTCTGTTAGTATCGATGACATTTTATGCACTTGCCTAACGAAAAGACTTTGCTTTTCTCCAAAACCATTTTTACTCTGATTTTCTCAGTCCATTGCATAAGAATTCCACACCATTTTGTCCGGATATGACTGGATGAAACCAGAAATATCCGGTTGTGTTTTAGCTAACTCAATCCGAAATATTGTGAAAGCCTCTGTGTGTGTGTGTTTTCTGGATATTATCGATGGACTTTATTGTTTTGAATGTTTTTAACAGGGAACATTTAATTTTGTACCGTTCAAACACTAGTTTGTTCATCATGGGGACACCAGCTCTACACATTTGTATTTTCTAGGGAGAGAGCTGGAGGAACTGCGACAAACAAACCTGATATTTCTTTTTGTATCGATGACATTTTATGCACTTGCCTAACGAAAAGAATTTGCTTTTCTCCAAAACCATTTTTACTGGGATTTTCTCGGTCCATTGCCTACGAATTCCACACCACTTTGTCCGGATATGACTGGATGAAAGGAGAAATATGCGGTTGTGTTTTGGCTAACTCAATCCCAGATATTGCTACAGCCTCTGTGTTTGTGTTTTCCTGATATTATCCTCAGACTTTATGGTTTTGAATGTTTTTAATCAGGGAACATTTAATTTTGTGCTCGGAAACACTAATTGGTTCCACATGGAGACATCAGCTCTACGCATTCGTATTTTCTAGGGAGAAAGCTAGAGGAACTGCAGCAAACAAACATGATATTTCTGTTTGTATAGATGACATTTTATGCACTTGCCTAAAGAAAAGACTTGGCTTTTCTCCAAAACCATTTTTACTGTGATTTTCTCGGTCCATTGCCTATGAATTCCACACCAGTTTTTCCGGATATGGCTGGATGAAACCAGAAATATCCGGTTGAGTTTTGGCTAACTCAATCCGAAATATTGTGAATGCCTCTGTGTGTGTGTTTTCTGGATATTATCAATGGAATTTATTGTTTTGAATGTTTTTTATCAGGGAACATTTAATGTTGTGCTGGGAAACACAAATTGGTTCTACATGGAGACTCCAGTGCTACACATTCTTAATTTCTAGGGAGGAAGCTAGAGGAACTGCGGCAAACAAACATGATATTTCTGTTTGTATCGATGACATTTTATGCACTTGCCTAACGAAAAGACTTTGCTTTTCTCCAAAACCATTTTTACTCTGATTTTCTCAGTCCATTGCATAAGAATTCCACACCATTTTGTCCGGATATGACTGGATGAAACCAGAAATATCCGGTTGTGCTTTGGCTAACTCAATCCGAAATATTGTGAATGCTTCTGTGTTTGTGTTTTCTGGATATTATCAATGGAATTTATTGTTTTCAATGTTTTTTATCAGGGAACATTTAATGTTGTGCTGGGAAACACAAATTGGTTCTACATGGAGACTCCAGTGCTACACATTCGTAATATCTAGGGAGGAAGCTAGAGGAACTGCGGCAAACAAACATGATATTTCTGTTTGTATCGATGACATTTTATGCACTTGCCTAACGAAAAGACTTTGCTTTTCTCCAAAACCATTTTTACTCTGATTTTCTCAGTCCATTGCATAAGAATTCCACACCATTTTGTCCGGATATGACTGGATGAAACCAGAAATATCCGGTTGTGCTTTGGCTAACTCAATCCGAAATATTGTGAAAGCCTCTGTGTGTGTGTTTTCTGGATATTATCGATGGACTTTATTGTTTTGAATGTTTTTATCAGGGAACATTTAATTTTGTACCGTTGAAACACTAGTTTGTTCATCATGGGAACACCAGCTCTACACATTCCTATTTTCTAGGGAGAGAGCTGGAGGAACTGCGACAAACAAACCTGATATTTCTTTTTGTATCGATGACATTTTATGCACTTGCCTAACGAAAAGAATTTGCTTTTCTCCAAAACCATTTTTACTGGGATTTTCTCGGTCCATTGCCTACGAATTCCACACCACTTTGTCCGGATATGACTGGATGAAAGGAGAAATATCCGGTTGTGTTTTGGCTAACTCAATCCCAGATATTGCTACAGCCTCTGTGTTTGTGTTTTCCTGATATTATCCTCAGACTTTATGGTTTTGAATGTTTTTTATCAGGGAACATTTAATTTTGTGCTCGGAAACACTAATTGGTTCCACATGGAGACATCAGCTCTACGCATTCGTATTTTCTAGGGAGAAAGCTAGAGGAACTGCGACAAACAAACATGATATTTCTGTTTGTATAGATGACATTTTATGCACTTGCCTAACGAAAAGACTTTGCTTTTCTCCAAAACCATTTTTACTGTGATTTTCTCGGTCCATTGCCTATGAATTCCACACAAGTTTTTCCAGATATGGCTGGATGAAACCAGAAATATCCGGTTGAGTTTTGGCTAACTCAATCCGAAATATTGTGAATGCCTCTGTGTGTGTGTTTTCTGGATATTATCAATGGAATTTATTGTTTTGAATGTTTTTTATCAGGGAACATTTAATGTTGTGCTGGGAAACACAAATTGGTTCTACATGGAGACTCCAGTGCTACACATTCGTAATTTCTAGGGAGGAAGCTAGAGGAACTGCGGCAAACAAACATGATATTTCTGTTTGTATCGATGACATTTTATGCACTTGCCTAACGAAAAGACTTTGCTTTTCTCCAAAACCATTTTTACTCTGATTTTCTCAGTCCATTGCATAAGAATTCCACACCATTTTGTCCGGATATGACTGGATGAAACCAGAAATATCCGGTTGTGCTTTGGCTAACTCAATCCGAAATATTGTGAAAGCCTCTGTGTGTGTGTTTTCTGGATATTATCGATGGACTTTATTGTTTTGAATGTTTTTATCAGGGAACATTTAATTTTGTACCGTTGAAACACTAGTTTGTTCATCATGGGGACACCAGCTCTACACATTCGTATTTTCTAGGGAGAGAGCTGGAGGAACTGTGACAAACAAACCTGATATTTCTTTTTGTATCGATGACATTTTATGCACTTGCCTAACGAAAAGAATTTGCTTTTCTCCAAAACCATTTTTACTGGGATTTTCTCGGTCCATTGCCTACGAATTCCACACCACTTTGGCCGGATATGACTGGATGAAAGGAGAAATATCCGGTTGTGTTTTGGCTAACTCAATCCCAGATATTGCTACAGCCTCTGTGTTTGTGTTTTCCTGATATTATCCTCAGACTTTATGGTTTTGAATGTTTTTTATCAGGGAACATTTAATTTTGTGCTCGGAAACACTAATTGGTTCCACATGGAGACATCAGCTCTACGCATTCGTATTTTCTAGGCAGAAAGCTAGAGGAACTGCGACAAACAAACATGATATTTCTGTTTCTATAGATGACATTTTATGCAATTGCCAAACGAAAAGACTTTGCTTTTCTCCAAAACCATTTTTACTGTGATTTTCTCGGTCCATTGTCTACGAATTCCACACCAGTTTTTCCGGATATGGCTGGATGAAACCAGAAATATCCGGTTGAGTTTTGGCTAACTCAATCCGAAATATTGTGAATGCCTCTGTGTGTGTGTTTTCTGGATATTATCAATGGAATTTATTGTTTTGAATGTTTTTTATCAGGGAACATTTAATGTTGTGCTGGGAAACACAAATTGGTTCTACATGGAGACTCCAGTGCTACACATTCGTAATTTCTAGGGAGGACGCTAGAGGAACTGCAGCAAACAAACATGATATTTCTGTTTGTATCGATGACATTTTATGCACTTGCCTAACGAAAAGACTTTGCTTTTCTCCAAAACCATTTTTACTCTGATTTTCTCAGTCCATTGCATAAGAATTCCACACCATTTTGTCCGGATATGACTGGATGAAACCAGAAATATCCGGTTGTGCTTTGGCTAACTCAATCCGAAATATTGTGAAAGCCTCTGTGTGTGTGTGTTTTCTGGATATTATCGATGGACTTTATTGTTTTGAATGTTTTTATCAGGGAACATTTAATTTTGTACCGTTGAAACACTAGTTTGTTCATCATGGGGACACCAGCTCTACACATTCCTATTTTCTAGGGAGAGAGCTGGAGGAACTGCGACAAACAAACCTGATATTTCTTTTTGTATCGATGACATTTTATGCACTTGCCTAACGAAAAGACTTTGCTTTTCTCCAATACCAATTTTTCTGTGATTTTCTCGGTACATTGCCTACGAATTCCACACCAGTTTTTCCGGATATGGCTGGATGAAACCAGAAATATCTGGTTGAGTTTTGGCTAACTCAATCCGAAATATTGTGAATGCCTCTGTGTGTGTGTTTTCTGGATATTATCAATGGAATTTATTGTTTTGAATGTTTTTTATCAGGGAACATTTAATGTTGTGCTGGGAAACACAAATTGGTTGCACTTGGAGACCCCAGTGCTACACATTCGTAATTTCTAGGGAGGAAGCTAGAGGAACTGCGGCAAACAAACATGATATTTCTGTTTGTATAGATGACAATTTATGCACTTGCCTAACGAAAAGACTTTGCTTTTCTCCAAAACCATTTTTCCTCTGATTTTCTCAGTCCATTGCATAAGAATTCCACACCATTTTGTCCAGATATGACTGGATGAAACCAGAAATATCCGGTTGTGCTTTGGCTAACTCAATCCGAAATATTGTGAAAGCCTCTGTGTGTGTGTTTTCTGGATATTATCAATGGACTTTATTGTTTTGAATGTTTTTCTCAGGGAACATTTAATTTTGTACCGTTGAAACACTAGTTTGTTCATCATGGGGACACCAGCTCTACACATTCCTATTTTCTAGGGAGAGAGCTGGAGGAACTGCGACAAACAAACCTGATATTTCTTTTTGTATCGATGACATTTTATGCACTTGCCTAACGAAAAGAATTTGCTTTTCTCCAAAACCATTTTTACTGGGATTTTCTCGGTCCATTGCCTACGAATTCCACACCAGTTTGTCCGGATATGGCTGGATGAAAGGAGAAATATCCGGTTGTGTTTTGGCTAACTCAATCCCAGATATTGCTACAGCCTCTGTGTTTGTGTTTTCCTGATATTATCCTCAGACTTTATGGTGTTGAATGTTTTTTATAAGGGAACATTTAATTTTGTGCTTGGAAACACTAATTGGTTCCACATGGAGACATCAGCTCTACGCATTCGTATTTTCGAGGGAGAAACCTAGAGGATCTGCGACAAACAAACATGATATTTCTGTTTTTATAGATGACAGTTTATGCTCTTGCCTAAAGAAAAGACTTTGCTTTTCTCCAAAACCATTTTTACTCTGATTTTCTCAGTCCATTGCCTACGAATTCCACACCAGTTTTTCCGGATATGGCTGGATGAAACCAGAAATATCCAGTTGAGTTTTGGCTAACTCAATCCGAAATATTGTGAATGCCTCCGTGTGTGTGTTTTCTGGATATTATCAATGGAATTTATTCTTTTGATTGTTTTTTATCAGGGAACATTTAATGTTGTGCTGGGAAACACAAATTGGTTCTACATGGAGACTCCAGTGCTACACATTCGTAATTTCTAGGGAGGACGCTAGAGGAACTGCGGCAAACAAACATGATATTTCTGTTTGTATCGATGACATTTTATGCACTTGCCTAATGAAAAGACTTTGCTTTTCTCCAAAACCATTTTTACTCTGATTTTCTCAGTCCATTGCATAAGAATTCCATACCATTTTGTCTGGATATGACTGGATGAAACCAGAAATATCCGGTTGTGCTTTGGCTAACTCAATCCGAAATATTGTGAAAGCCTCTGTGTGTGTGTTTTCTGGATATTATCGATGGACTTTATTGTTTTGAATGTTTTTATCAGGGAACATTTAATTTTGTACCGTTGAAACACTAGTTTGTTCATCATGGGGACACCAGCTCTACACATTCGTATTTTCTATGGAGAGAGCTGGAGGAACTGTGACAAACAAACCTGATATTTCTTTTTGTATCGATGACATTTTATGCACTTGCCTAACGAAAAGAATTTGCTTTTCTCCAAAACCATTTTTACTGGGATTTTCTCGGTCCATTGCCTACGAATTCCACACCATTTTGTCCGGATATGACTGGATGAAAGGAGAAATATCCGGTTGTGTTTTGGCTAACTCAATCCCAGATATTGCTACAGCCTCTGTGTTTATGTTTTACTAATATTATCCTCGGACTTTATTGTTTTGAATGTTTTTTATCAGGTAACATTTAATTTTGTGCTTGGAAACACTAATTGGTTTCACATGGAGACATCAGCTCTACACATTCGTATTTTCTAGGGAGAAAGCTAGAGGAACTGCGACAAACAAACCTGATATTTCTGTTTGTATCGATGACATTTTATGCACTTGCCTAACGAAAAGAATTTGCTTTTCTCCAAAACCATTTTTACTGGGATTTTCTCGCCCCATTGCCTACGAATTCCAAACCACTTGTTCCGGATATGACTGGATGAAAGGAGAAATATCCTGTTGTGTTTTGGCTAACTCAATCCCAGATATTGCTACAGCCTCTGTGTTTGTGTTTTCTTGATATTATACTCGGACTTTATTGTTTTGAATGCTTTTTATCAGGGAACATTTAATTTTGTGCTTGGAAACACTAATTGGTTCCAAATGGAGACACCAGCTCTACACATTCGTATTTTCTAGGAGGGAAGCTGGATGAACTACGGCAAACAAACATGATAATTCTGTTTGTATAGATGACATTTTATGCACTTGCCTAAAGAAAAGACTTTGCTTTTCTCCAAAACCATTTTTACTGTGATTTCTCAGTCTATTGCATATGAATTCCACACCACTTTGTCCGGATATGACTGGTTGAAACCAGAAATATCCGGTGGTGTTTTGGCTAACTCAGTCTGAAATATTGTGAAAGCCTCTGTGTTTGTGTTTCCTGGATATTATCGATGGACTTTATAATTTTGAATGTTTTTATCAAGGAACATTTAATTTTATACCGTAGAAACACTAATTGGTTCATCAGGAAGACACCACCTCAACACATTTGTATTTTCGAAGGAGAAGGCTAGAGGAATTCTGGCAAACAAACATGATATTTCTGTTTGTATAGATGACATTTTATGTAGTTGCCTAATGAAAAGACTTTGCTTTTCTCCAAATCCATTTTTACTGGGATTTTCTCGGTCCTTTGCATACGAATTCCACACCATTTTGTCCGGATATGACTGGATGAAACCAGAAATATCCGGTTGTGTTTGGCTAACTCAATCTGAAATATTTTGAAAGTTTCTGTGTTTGTGTTTTCTGGATATTATCTATGGACTTTATTGCTTTGAATGTTTTTATCAGGGAACATTTAATTTTGTACCATTGAAACACTAGTTTGTTCATCATGGGGACACCAGCTCTACACATTCGTATTTTCTAGGGAGAAAGCTAGAGGAACTGCGACAAACAAACATGATATTTCTGTTTGTATCGATGACATTTTAAACACTTGCCTAACGAAAAGAATTTGTTTTTCTCCAAAACCATTTTTACTCTGATTTTCTCAGTCCATTGCATAAGAATTCCACACCACTTTGTCTGGATATGACTGGATGAAACCAGAAATATCCGGTTGTGCTTTGGCTAACTCAATCCGAAATATTGTGAAAGCATCTCTGTGTGTGTTTTCTGGATATTATCAATGGACTTTATTGCTTTGAATGTTTTTATCAGGGAACATTTAATTTTGTACCGTTGAAACACTAGTTTGTTCATCATGGGGACACCAGCTCTACACATTCGTATTTTCTAGGGAGACAGCTGGAGGAACTGCGACAAACAAACATGATATTTCTGTTTGTATAGATGACATTTTATGCACTTGCCTAACGAAAAGACTTTGCTTTTCTCCAAAACCATTTTAATGGGATTTTCTTGGTCCATTGCCTACGAATTCCACACCAGTTTTTCCGGATATGGCTGGATGAAACCAGAAATATCTGGTTGAGTTTTGGCTAACTCAATCCGAAATATTGTGAATGCCTCTGTTTGTGTTTTCTGGATATTATCAATGGAATTTATTGTTTTCAATGTTTTTTTTTATCAGGGAACTTTAAATGTTGTGCTGGGAAACACAAATTGGTTCTACATGGAGACTGCAGTGCTACACATTCGTAATGTCTACGGAGGAAGCTAGAGGAACTGCGGCAAACAAACATGATGTTTCTGTTTGTATCGATGACATTTTATGCACTTGCCTAACGAAAAGAATTTGTTTTTCTCCAAAACCATTTTTACTCTGATTTTCTCAGTCCATTGCATAAGAATTCCACACCACTTTGTCTGGATATGACTGGATGAAACCAGAAATATCAGGTTGTGCTTTGGCTAACTCAACCCGAAATATTGTGAAAGCCTCTGTGTTTGTGTTTTCTGGATATTATCAATGGACTTTATTGTTTTGAATGATTTTATCAGGGAACATTTAATTTTGTACCGTTGAAACACTAGTTTGTTCATCATGGGGACACCAGCTCTACACATTCGTATTTTCTAGGGAGAAAGCTAGAGTAACTGGGACAAACTAACCTGATATTTCTGTTTGTATAAATGATATTTTATACACTGCATCAGGAAAAGACTTTGCATTTCTCCAAAACCATTTTTAATGGGATTTTCTCGGTCCATTGCCTACGAATTCCACACCAGTTTTTCCGGATATGGCTGGATGAAACCAGAAATATCTGGTTGAGTTTTGGCTAACTCAATCTGAAATATTGTGAATGCCTCTGTGTTTGTGTTTTCTGGATATTATCGATGGAATTTATTGTTTTGAATGTTTTTTATCAGGGAACATTTAATGTTGTGCTGGGAAACACAAATTGGTTCTACATGGAGACTCCAGTGCTACACATTCTTAATTTCTAGGGAGACAGCTAGAGGAACTGCGACAAACAAACATGATATTTCTGTTTGTATAGATGACATTTTATGCAATTGCCTAACAAAAAGACTTTGCTTTTCTCCAAAACCATTTTTACTCTGATTTTCTCAGTCCATTGCATAAGAATTCCACACCATTTTGTCCGGATATGACTGGATGAAAGGAGAAATATCCGGTTGTGCTTTGGCTAACTCAATCCAAAATATTGTGAAAGCCTCTGTGTGTGTGTTTTCTGGATATTATCGATGGACTTTATTGTTTTGAATGTTTTTATCAGGGAACATTTAATTTTGTACCGTTGAAACACTAGTTTGTTCATCATGGGGACACCAGCTCTACACATTCGTATTTTCTAGGGAGAAAGCTGGAGGAACTGCGACAAACTAACCTGATATTCCTTTTTCTATCAATGAAATTTTATGCACTTGCCTAACGAAAAGACTTTGCTTTTCTCCAAAACCATTTTTACTGGGATTTTCTCGGTCCATTGCCTCCGAATTCCACACCACTTTGTCCAGATATGACTGGATGAAACCAGAAATATCCGGTTGAGTTTTGGCTAACTCAATCCCAGATATTGCTACAGCCTCTCTGTTTATGTTTTCCTGATATTATACTCAGACTTTATTGTTTTGAATATTTTTTATCAGGGAACATTTAATTTTGTGCTTGGAAACACTAGTTGGTTCCACATGGAGACATCAGCTCTACGCATTCGTATTTTCTAGGGAGAAAGCTAGAGGAACTGCGACAAACAAACATGATATTTCTGTTTGTATAGATGACATTTTATGCACTTGCCTAATGAAAAGACTTTGCTTTTCTCCAAAACCATTTTTACTCTGATTTTCTCAGTCCATTGCATAAGAATTCCACACCATTTTGTCCGGATATGACTGGATGAAACCAGAAATATCCGGTTGTGGTTTCGCTAACTCAATCCGAAATATTGTGAAAGCCTCTGTGTGTGTGTTTTCTGGATATTATCGATGGACTTTATTGTTTTGAATGTTTTTATCAGGGAACATTTAATTTTGTACCGCTGAAACACTAGTTTGTTCATCATGGGGACACCAGCTCTACACATTCGTATTTTCTAGGGAGAAAGCTGGAGGAACTGCGACAAACAAACCTGATATTTCTTTTTGTATCGATGACATTTTATGCACTTGCCTAATGAAAAGAATTTGCTTTTCTCCAAAACCATTTTTACTGGGATTTTCTCGGTCCATTGCCTACGAATTCCACACCACTTTGTCCGGATATGACTGGATTAAAGGAGAAATATCTGGTTGTGTTTTGGCTAACTCAATCCCAGTTATTGCTACAGCCTCTGTGTTTGTGTTTTCCTGATATTATCCTCAGACTTTATTGTTTTGAATGTTTTTTTTCAGGGAACATTTAATTTTGTGCTTGGAAACACTAATTGGTTCCACATGGAGACATCAGCTCTACGCATTCGTATTTTCTAGGGAGAAAGCTAGATGAACTGTGGCAAACAAACATGATATTTCTGTTTGTATAGATGACATTTTATGCACTTGCCTAACGAAAAGACTTTGCTTTTCTCCAAAACCATTTTTACTGGGATTTAATTGGTCCATTGCCTGCGAATTCCACACCACTTTGTCAGGATATCACTGGATGAAAGGAGATATATCAGGTTGTGTTTTGGCTAACTCAATCCCAGATATTGCTACAGCCTCTGTGTTTGTGTTTTCCTGATATTATCCTCAGACTTTATGGTTTTGAATGTTTTTTATCAGGGAACATTTAATGTTGTGCTTGGAAACACTAGTTGGTTCCACATGGAGACATCAGCTCTACGCATTCGTATTTTCTAGGGAGAAAGCTAGAGGAACTGCGACAAACAAACATGATATTTCTGTTTGTATAGATGACATTTTATGCACTTGCCTAACGAAAAGACTGCTTTTCTCCAAAACCATTTTTACTCTGATTTTCTCACTCCATTGCATAAGAATTCCACACCATTTTGTCCGGATATGACTGGATGAAACCAGAAATATCCGGTTGTGCTTTGTCTAACTCAATCCGAAATATTGTGAAAGCCTCTGTGTGTGTGTTTTCTGGATATTATCCTCAGACTTTATTGTTTTGAATGTTTTTATCAGGGAACATTTAATTTTGTACCGTTGAAACACTAGTTTGTTCATCATGGGGACACCAGCTCTACACATTCGTATTTTCTAGGGAGAAAGCTGGAGGAACTGCGACAAACTAACCTGATATTCCTTTTTGTATCAATGACATTTTATGCACTTGCCTAACGAAAAGACTTTGCTTTTCTCCAAAACCATTTTTACTGGGATTTTCTCGGTCCATTGCCTACGAATTCCACACCACTTTGTCCAGATATGACTGGATGAAAGGAGAAATATCTGGTTGTGTTTTGGCTAACTCAATCCCAGTTATTGCTACAGCCTCTGTGTTTGTGTTTTCCTGATATTATCCTCAGACTTTATTGTTTTGAATGTTTTTTATCAGGGAACATTTAATTTTGTGCTTGGAAACACTAATTGGTTCCACATGGAGACATCAGCTCTACGCATTCGTATTTTCTAGGGAGAAAGCTAGATGAACTGTGGCAAACAAACATGATATTTCTGTTTGTATAGATGACATTTTATGCACTTGCCTAACGAAAAGACTTTGCTTTTCTCCAAAACCATTTTTACTGGGATTTTCTTGGTCCATTGCCTGCGAATTCCACACCACTTTGTCAGGATATCACTGGATGAAAGGAGATATATCAGGTTGTGTTTTGGCTAACTCAATCCCAGATATTGCTACAGCCTCTGTGTTTGCGTTTTCCTGATATTATCCTCAGACTTTATTGTTTGAATGTTTTTTATCAGGGAACATTTAATGTTGTGCTTGGAAACACTAGTTGGTTCCACATGGAGACATCAGCTCTACGCATTCGTATTTTCTAGGGAGAAAGCTAGAGGAACTGCAACAAACAAACATGATATTTCTGTTTGTATAGATGACATTTTATGCACTTGCCTAACGAAAAGACTTTGCTTTTCTCCAAAACCATTTTTACTCTGATTTTCTCAGTCCATTGCATAAGAATTCCACACCATTTTGTCCGGATATGACTGGATGAAACCAGAAATATCCGGTTGTGCTTTGTCTAACTCAATCCGAAATATTGTGAAAGCCTCTGTGTGTGTGTTTTCTGGATATTATCCTCAGACTTTATTGTTTTGAATGTTTTTATCAGGGAACATTTAATTTTGTACCGTTGAAACACTAGTTTGTTCATCATGGGGACACCAGCTCTACACATTCGTATTTTCTAGGGAGAAAGCTGGAGGAACTGCGACAAACAAACCTGATATTCCTTTTTGTATCAATGACATTTTATGCACTTGCCTAACGAAAAGACTTTGCTTTTCTCCAAAACCATTTTTACTGGGATTTTCTCGGTCCATTGCCTACGAATTCCACACCACTTTGTCCGGATATGACTGGATGAAAGGAGAAATATCCGGTTGTGTTTTGGCTAACTCAATCCCAGATATTGCTACAGCCTCTCTGTTTGTGTTTTCCTGATATTATACTCAGACTTTATTGTTTTGAATATTTTTTATCAGGGAACATTTAATGTTGTGCTTGGAAACACTAGTTGGTTCCACATGGAGACATCAGCTCTACGCATTCGTATTTTCTAGGCAGAAAGCTAGAGGAACTGCGACAAACAAACATGATATTTCTGTTTGTATAGATGACATTTTATGCACTTGCCTAATGAAAAGACTTTGCTTTTCTCCAAAACCATTTTTACTGGGATTTTCTCGGTCCATTGCCTACGAATTCCACACCAGTTTTTCCGGATAAGGCTGGATGAAACCAGAAATATCCGGTTGAGTTTTGGCTAACTCAATCCGAAATATTGTGAATGCCTCTGTGTTTGTGTTTTCTGGATATTATCGATGGAATTTATTGTTTTGAATGTTTTTTATCAGGGAACATTTAATGTTGTGCTGGGAAACACAAATTGGTTCTACATGGAGACTCCAGTGCTACACATTCGTAATTTCTAGGGAGGAAGCTAGAGGAACTGCGGCAAACAAACATGATATTTCTGTTTGTATCGATGACATTTTATGCACTTGCCTAACGAAAAGACTTTCCTTTTCTCCAAAACCATTTTTACTGTGATTTTCTCGGTCCATTGCCTACGAATTCCACACCAGTTTTTCCCGGATATGGCTGGATGAAACCAGAAATATCCGGTTGAGTTTTGGCTAACTCAATCCGAAATATTGTGAATGCCTCTGTGTTTGTGTTTTCTGGATATTATCAATGGAATTTATTGTTTTGAATGTTTTTTATCAGGGAAAATTTAATTTTGTGCTGGGAAACACAAATTGGTTCTACATAGAGACTCCAGTGCTACACATTGGTAATTTTTAGGGAGGAAGCTAGATCAGCTGCGGCAAACAAACATGATATTTCTGTTTGTATCGATGACATTTTATGCACTTGCCTAACGAAAAGACTTTGCTTTTCTCCAAAACCATTTTTACTGGGATTTTCTCGGTCCATTGCCTACGAATTCCACACCACTTTGTCCAGATATGACTGGATGAAAGGAGAAATATCCGGTTGTGTTTTGGCTAACTCAATCCCAGATATTGCTACAGCCTCTGTGTTTGTGTTTTCTGATATTATCCTCGGATTTTATTGTTTTGAATGTTTTTTATCAGGGAACATTTAATTTTGTGCTTGGAAACACAAATTGGTTCTATATGGAGACTCCAGTGCTACACATTCGTAATTTCTAGGGAGGAAGCTAGAGGAACTGCGGCAAACAAACATGATATTTCTGTTTGTATAGATGACATTTTATGCACTTGCCTAACGAAAAGACTTTGCTTTTCTCCAAAACCATTTTTACTCTGATTTTCTCAGTCCATTGCATAAGAATTCCACACCATTTTGTCCGGATATGACTGGATGAAACCAGAAATATCCGCTTGTGTTTTGGCTAACTCAGTCCCAGATATTGCTACAGCCTCTGTGTGTGTGTTTTCTGGATATTATCGATGGACTTTATATTTTGAATGTTTTTATCAGGGAACATTTAATTTTGTACCGTTGAAACACTAGTTTGTTCATCATGGGGACACCAGCTCTACACATTCGTATTTTCTAGGGAGAATGCTGGAGGAACTGCGACACACTAACCTGATATTTCTGTTTGTATAGATGATATTTTATGCACTTGCCTAACGAAAAGACTTTGCTTTTCTCCAAAACCATTTTTACTCTGATTTTCTCAGTCCATTGCATACTAATTCCACACCATTTTGTCCGGATATGACTGGATGAAAGGAGAAATATCCGCTTGTGTTTTGGCTAACTCAGTCCCAGATATTGCTACAGCCTCTGTGTGTGTGTTTTCTGGATATTATCGATGGACTTTATTGCTTTGAATGTTTTTATCAGGGAACATTTAATTTTGTACCATTGAAACACTAGTTTGTTCATCATGGGGACACCAGCTCTACACATTCGTATTTTCTTGGGAGAAAGCTAGAGGAACTGCGACAAACAAACATGATATTTCTGTTTCTATAAATGACATTTTATACGTTGCCTAAGGAAAAGAATTTGCTTTTCTCCAAAACCATTTTTACTATGATTTTCTCACTCTATTGCATACGAATTCCACACCATTTTGTCCGGATATGACTGGATGATACAAGAAATATCCAGTTGTGTTTTGGCTAACTCAATCCCAGATATTGCTACAGCCTCTGTGTTTGTGTTTTCCTGATATTATCAACGGACTTTATTGTTTTGAATGCTTTTTATCAGGGAACATTTAATTTTGTGTTTGGATACACTAATTGGTTCCGCATGGAGACACCAGCACTACACATTCGTATTTTCTAGGGAGAAAACTAGAGGAACTGTGGCAAACAAACATGCTATTTCTGTTTGTATCAATGACATTTTACGCACTTGCCTAAAAAAAAGACTTTGCTTTTCTCCAAAACCATTTTTACTGTGATTTTCTCCGTCCTTTGCTTACGGATTCTACACCACTTTGTCCGGATATGACTGGATGAAACCAGAAATATCCGGTTGAGTTTTGCTAACTCAATCTGAAATATTTTGAAAGTCTCTGCGTTTGTGTTTTCTGGATATTATCAATGGACTTTATTGCTTTGAATGTTTTTATCAGGGAACATTTAATTTTGTACCGTTGAAACACTAGTTTGTTCAACATGGGGACTCCAGCTCTACACATTCGTATTTTCTAGGCAGAAAGCTAGAGGAACTGCGACAAACAAACCTGATATTTCTGTTTGTATAGATGACATTTTATGCACTTGCCTAACGAAAAGAATTTGCTTTTCTCCAAAACCATTTTTACTGTGATTTTCTCACTCTATTGCATAGGAATTCCACACCACTTTGTCCAGATATGACTGGATGAAAGGAGAAATATCCGGTTGTGTTTTGGCTAACTCAATCCCAGATATTGCTACAGCCTCTGTGTTTCTGTTTTCCTGATATTATCCTTGGACTTTATTGTTTTTAATGTTTTTTATCAGGGAACATTTAATTTGTTTTTAGAAACACTACTTGGTTTTACTTGGAGATATCAGCTCTACACATTCGTATTTTCTAGGGAAAAAGCTAGAGGAACTGCGACAAACAAACATGATACTTCTGTTTGTATAGATGACATTTTATGCACTTGCCTAACGAAAAGACTTTGCTTTTCTCCAAAACCATTTTTACTGTGATTTTCTCAGTCCATTGCATAAGTATTCCACATCATTTTGTCCGGATATGACTGGATGAAACCAGAAATATCCGGTTGTGTTTTGGTTAACTCAATCCCAGATATTGCTACAGCCTCTGTGTTTGTGTTTTCCTGATATTATGCTCGGACTTTATTGTTTTGAATGATTTTATCAGGGAACATTTAATTTTGTGTTTGGAAACACTAATGGGTTCCACATGGAGACACCAGCTCTACACATTCGTATTTCTAGGGAGAAAGCTAGAGGAACTGTGGCAAACAAACATGATATTTCTGTTTGTATCGATGACATTTTATGCACTTGCCTAACGACAAGACTTTGCTTTTCTCCAAAACCATTTTTACTCTGATTTTCTCAGTCCATTGCATAAGAATTCCACACCATTTTGTCCGGATATGACTGGATGAAACCAGAAATATCCGGTTGTGCTTTGGCTAACTCAATCCAAAATATTGTGAAAGCCTCTGTGTGTGTGTTTTCTGGATATTATCGATGGACTTTATTGTTTTGAATGTTTTTTATCAGGGAACATTTAGTTTTGTACCATTGAAACACTAGTTTGTTCATCATGGGGACACCAGCTCTACACATTCGTATTTTCTAGGGAGAGAGCTGGAGGAACTGTGACAAACAAACCTGATATTTATTTTGTATCGATGACATTTTATGCACTTGCCTAACGAAAAGACTTTGCTTTTCTCCAAAACCATTTTTACTGGGATTTTCTTGGTCCATTGCCTGCGAATTCCACACCACTTTGTCAGGATATCACTGGATGAAAGGAGATATATCAGGTTGTGTTTTGGCTAACTCAATCCCAGATATTGCTACAGCCTCTGTGTTTGTGTTTTCCTGATATTATCCTCAGACTTTATGGTTTTGAATGTTTTTTATCAGGGAACATTTAATTTTGTGCTTGGAAACACTAGTTGGTTCCACATGGAGACATCAGCTCTACGCATTCGTATTTTCTAGGGAGAAAGCTAGAGGAACTGCGACAAACAAACATGATATTTCTGTTTGTATCGATGACATTTTATGCACTTGCCTAACAAAAAGACTTTGCTTTTCTCCAAAACCATTTTTACTGGGATTTTCTCGGTCCATTGCCTACGAATTCCACACCAGTTTTTCCGGATATGGCTGGATGAAACCAGAAATATCCGGTTGAGTTTTGGCTAACTCAATCCGAAATATTGTGAATGCCTCTGTGTGTGTGTTTTCTGGATATTATCAATGGAATTTATTGTTTTGAATGTTTTTTATCAGGGAACATTTAATGTTGTGCTGGGAAACACAAATTGGTTCTACATGGAGACTCCAGTGCTACACATTCGTAATTTCTAGGGAGGAAGCTAGAGGAACTGCGGCAAACAAACATGATATTTCTGTTTGTATCGATGACATTTTATGCACTTGCCTAACGAAAAGACTTTGCTTTTCTCCAAAACCATTTTTACTCTGATTTTCTCGGTCCATTGCATATGAATTCCAAAAGAGTTTGTCTGGATGACTGGATAAAACCGGAAATATCCGGTTGTGTTTGGCTAACACAATCCGAAATATTGTGAAAGCCTCTGTGTGTGTGTTTTCTGGATATTTTCGATGGAATTTATTGTTTTGAATGCTTTTTATCAGGGAACATTTATTTTTGTGCCATAGAAACACTAATTGGTTCCACATGGAGACACGAGCTCTACACATTCGTATTTTCTAGGGAGGAAGCTAGAGGAACTGTGGCAAACAAACATGATATTTCTGTTTGTATAGATGACATTTTATGCACTTGCCTAATGAAAAGACTTTGCTTTTCTCCAAAACCATTATTACTGGGATTTTCTCGGTCCATTGCCTATGAATTCCACACCAGTTTTTCCGGATATGTCTGGATGAAACCAGAAATATCCGGTTGAGTTTTGGCTCACTCAATCCGAAATATTGTGAATGCCTCTGTGTTTGTGTTTTCTGGATATTATCGATGGAATTTATTGTTTGAATGTTTTTTATCAGGGAACATTTAATGTTGTGCAGGGAAACACAAATTGGTTCTACATGGAGACTCCAGTGCTACACATTCGTAATTTCTAGGGAGGAAGCTAGAGGAACTGCGGCAACAAACATGATATTTCTGTTTGTATCGATGACATTTTATGCACTTGCCTAACGAAAAGACTTTGCTTTTCTCCAAAACCATTTTTACTCTGATTTTCTCAGTCCATTGCATAAGAATTCCACACCAGTTTTTCCGGATATGGCGGGTTGAAACCAGAAATATCCGTTTGAGTTTTGGCTAACTCAATCCAAAATAATGTGAATGCTTCTGTGTGTGTGTTTTCTGGATATTATCGATGGACTTTCTTGTTTTGAATATTTTCATCAGGGAACATTTAATTTTATACCGTTGAAACTCCAATTGGTTCATCACGGGGGCAACAGCTCTACACATTCGTATTTCTAGGGAGAAAGGTAGAGGAACTGCGGCAAACATGATATTTCTGTTTGTATCTATGACATTTTATGCACTTGCCTAATGAAAAGAATTTGCTTTTCTCCAAAACCATTTTTACTGTGATTTTCTCGGTCCATTGCATTCGAATTCCACACCACTTTGTCCGGATATGACTGGATGAAACAAGAAATATCCAGTTGTGTTTTGGCTAACTCAATCCCAGATATTCCTAGAGCCTCTGTGTTTGTGTTTTCCTGATATTATCCTCGGACTTTATTGTTTCGAATGCTTTTTAGCAGGGAGCATTTAATTTTGTACCGTAGAAACACTAATGGGTTCCACATGGAGACATCAGCTCTACACATTCGTATTTTCGAGGGAGAAAGCTAGAGGAACTGCGACAAACAAACATGATATTTCTGTTTGTATAGATGACATTTTATGCACTTGCCTAACGAAAAGACTTTGCTTTTCTCCAAAACCATTTTTACTCTGATTTTCTCAGTCCATTGCATACTAATTCCACACCATTTTGTCCGGATATGACTGGATGAAAGGAGAAATATCCGCTTGTGTTTTGGCTAACTCAGTCCCAGATATTGCTACAGCCTCTGTGTGTGTGTTTTCTGGATATTATCGATGGACTTTATTGCTTTGAATGTTTTTATCAGGGAACATTTAATTTTGTACCGTTGAAACACTAGTTTCTTCATCATGGGGACACCAGCTCTACACAATCGTATTTTCTAGGGAGAGAGCTGGAGGAACTGCGACAAACACACCTGATATTTCTTTTTGTATCAATGACATTTTATGCACTTGCCTAACGAAAAGAATTTGCTTTTCTCCAAAACCATTTTTACTGGGATTTTCTCGGTCCATTGCCTACGAATTCCACACCACTTTGTCCGGATATGACTGGATGAAAGGAGAAATATCCAGTTGTGTTTTGGCTAACTCAATCCCAGATATTGCTACAGCCTCTGTGTTTGTGTTTTCCTGATATTATCCTCAGACTTTATGGTTTTGAATGTTTTTTATCAGGGAACATTTAATTTTGTGCTTGCAAACACTAGTTGGTTCCACATGGAGACATCAGCTCTACGCATTCGTATTTTCTAGGGAGAAAGCTAGAAGAACTGCGACAAACAAACATGATATTTCTGTTTGTATAGATGACATTTTATGCACTTGCCTAACAAAAAGACTTTGCTTTTCTCCAAAACCATTTTTACTGGGATTTTCTTGGTCCATTGCCTATGAATTCCACACCAGTTTTTCCGGATATGGCTGGATGAAACCAGAAATATCCGGTTGAGTTTTGGCTAACTCAATCCGAAATATTGTGAATGCCTCTGTGTGTGTGTTTTCTGGATATTATCAATGGAATTTATTGTTTTGAATGTTTTTTATCAGGGAACATTTAATGTTGTGCTGGGAAACACAAATTGGTTCTACATGGAGACTCCAGTGCTACACATTCGTAATTTCTAGGGAGGAACCTAGAGGAACTGCGGCAAACAAACATGATATTTCTGTTTGTATCGATGACATTTTATGCACTTGCCTAACGAAAAGACTTTGCTTTCCTCCAAAACCATTTTTACTCTGATTTTCTCAGTCCATTGCATAAGAATTCCACACCATTTTGTACGGATATGACTGGATGAAACCAGAAATATCCGGTTGTGCTTTGGCTAACTCAATCCGAAATATTGTGAAAGCCTCTGTGTGTGTGTTTTCTGGATATTATCGATGGACTTTATTGTTTTGAATGTTTTTATCAGGGAACATTTAATTTTGTACCGTTGAAACACTAGTTTGTTCATCATGGGGACACCAGCTCTACACATTCGTATTTTCTAGGGAGAGAGCTGGAGGAACTGCGACAAACACACTTGATATTTCTTTTTGTATCGATGACATTTTATGCACTTGCCTAACGAAAAGAATTTGCTTTTCTCCAAAATCATTTTTACTGGGATTTTCTCGGTCCATTGCCTATGAATTCCACACCAGTTTTTCTGGACATGGCTGGATGTAACCAGAAATGTCCGGTTGAGTTTTGGTTAACTCCATCCGAAATATTGTGAAAGCCTCTGTGTGTGTGTTTTCTGGATATTTTCAATGGAATTTATTGTTTTGAATGTTTTTTATCAGTTAACATTTAATGTTGTGCTGGGAAACACAAATTGGTTCTACATGGAGACTCCAGTGCTACACATTCGTAATTTCTAGGAAGGAAGCTAGAGGAACTGCGGCTAACAAACATGATATTTCTGTTTGTATCGATGACATTTTATGCACTTGCCTAACGAAAAGAATTTGCTTTTCTCCAAAACCATTTTTACTGGGATTTTCTCGGTCCATTGCCTACGAATTCCACACCACTTTGTCCGGATATGACTGGATGAAAGGAGAAATATCCGGTTGTGTTTTGGCTAACTCAATCCCAGATATTGCTACAGCCTCTGTGTTTGTGTTTTCCTGATAGTATCCTCAGACTTTATGGTTTTGAATGTTTTTTATCAGGGAACATTTAATTTTGTGCTTGGAAACACTAGTTGGTTCCACATGGAGACATCAGCTCTACGCATTCGTATTTTCTAGGGAGAAAGCTAGAGGAACTGCGACAAACAAACATGATATTTCTGTTTGTATAGATGACATTTTATGCACTTGCCTAACGAAAAGACTTTGCTTTTCTCCAAAACCATTTTTACTGGGATTTTCTCGGTCCATTGCCTACGAATTCCACACCAGTTTTTCCGGATATGGCTGGATGAAACCAGAAATATCCGGTTGAGTTTTGGCTAACTCAATCCGAAATATTGTGAATGCCTCTGTGTGTGTGTTTTCTGGATATTATCAATGGAATTTATTGTTTTGAATGTTTTTTATCTGGGAACATTTAATGTTGTGCTGGGAAACAAATTGGTTCTACATGGAAACTTCAGTTGTACACATTTGTAATTTCTAGGTTGAAGCTAGAGCAGATGCAGCAAACAAACATGATATTTCTGCTTGTATCGATGAATTTTATGCACTTGCCTAACTAAAAGAATTTTCTTTTCTCCAAAACCATTTTTACTCTGATTTTCTCAGTCCATTGCATAAGAATTCCACACCATTTTGTCCGGATATGACTGGATGAAACCAGAAATATCCGGTTGTGCTTTGGCTAACTCAATCCGAAATATTGTGAAAGCCTCTGTGTGTGTGTTTTCTGGATATTATCGATGGACTTTATTGTTTTGAATGTTTTTATCAGGGAACATTTAATTTTGTACCGTTGAAACACTAGTTTGTTCATCATGGGGACACCAGCTCTACACATTCGTATTTTCTAGGGAGCGAGCTGGAGGAACTGCGACAAACACACCTGATATTTCTTTTTGTATCGATGACATTTTATGCACTTGCCTAACGAAAAGAATTTGCTTTTCTCCAAAACCATTTTTACTGGGATTTTCTCGGTCCATTGCCTACGAATTCCACACCACTTGTTCTGGATATGACTGGATGAAAGGAGTAATATCCGGTTGTGTTTTGGCTAACTCAATCCCAGATATTGCTACAGCCTCTGTGTTTGTGTTTTCCTGATATTATCCTCGGACTTTATGGTTTTGAATGTTTTTTATCAGGGAACATTTAATTTTGTGCTTGGAAACACTAATTGGTTCCACATGGAGACATCAGCTCTACGCATTCGTATTTTCTAGGGAGAAAGCTAGAGGAACTGCGACAAACAAACATGATATTTCTGTTTGTATAGATGACATTTTATGCATTTGCCGAACGAAAAGACTTTGCTTTTCTCCAAAACCATTTTTACTGTGAATTTCTCGGTCCATTGTCTACGAATTCCACACCAATTTTTCCGGATATGGCTGGATGAAACCAGAAATATCCGGTTGTGTTTTGGCTAACTCAATCCGAAATATTGTGAATGCCTCTGTGTGTGTTTTTTCTGGATATTATCAATGGAATTTATTGTTTTGAATGTTTTTTATCAGGGAACATTTAATGTTGTGCTGGGAAACACAAATTGGTTCTACATGGAGACTCCAGTGCTACACATTCATAATTTCTAGGGAGGAAGCTAGAGGAACTGCGGCAAACAAACATGATATTTCTGTTTGTATCGATGACATTTTATGCACTTGCCTAACGAAAAGACTTTGCTTTTCTCCAAAACCATTTTTACTCTGATTTTCTCAGTCCATTGCATAAGAATGCCACACCATTTTGTCCGGATATGACTGGATGAAACCAGAAATATCCGGTTGTGCTTTGGCTAACTCAATCCAAAATATTGTGAAAGCCTCTGTGTGTGTGTTTTCTGGATATTATCGATGGACTTTATTGTTTTGAATGTTTTTATCAGGGAACATTTAATTTTGTACCGTTCAAACACTAGTTTGTTCATCATGGGGACACCAGCTCTACACATTCGTATTTTCTAGGGAGAGAGCTGGAGGAACTGCGACAAACAAACCTGATATTTCTTTTTGTATCGATGACACTTTATGCACTTGCCTAACGAAAAGAATTTGCTTTTCTCCAAAACCATTTTTACTGGGATTTTCTCGGTCCATTGCCTACGAATTCCACACCACTTTGTCCGGATATGACTGGATGAAAGGAGAAATATGCGGTTGTGTTTTGGCTAACTCAATCCCAGATATTGCTACAGCCTCTGTGTTTGTGTTTTCCTGATATTATCCTCAGACTTTATGGTTTTGAATGTTTTTTATCAGGGAACATTTAATTTTGTGCTTGGAAACACTAATTGGTTCCACATGGAGACATCAGCTCTACGCATTCGTATTTTCTAGGGAGAAAGCTAGAGGAACTGCGACAAACAAACATGATATTTCTGTTTGTATAGATGACATTTTATGCATTTGCCGAACGAAAAGACTTTGCTTTTCTCCAAAACCATTTTTACTGTGATTTTCTCGGTCCATTGTCTACGAATTCCACACCACTTTTTCCGGATATGGCTGGATGAAACCAGAAATATCCGGTTGTGTTTTGGCTAACTCAATCCGAAATATTGTGAATGCCTCTGTGTGTGTGTTTTCTGGATATTATCAATGGAATTTATTGTTTTGAATGTTTTTTATCAGGGAACATTTAATGTTGTGCTGGGAAACACAAATTGGTTCTACATGGAGACTCCAGTGCTACACATTCATAATTTCTAGGGAGGAAGCTAGAGGAACTGCGGCAAACAAACCTGATATTTCTGTTAGTATCGATGACATTTTATGCACTTGCCTAACGAAAAGACTTTGCTTTTCTCCAAAACCATTTTTACTCTGATTTTCTCAGTCCATCGCATAAGAATGCCACACCATTTTGTCCGGATATGACTGGATGAAACCAGAAATATCCGGTTGTGCTTAGGCTAACTCAATCCAAAATATTGTGAAAGCCTCTGTGTGTGTGTTTTCTGGATATTATCGATGGACTTTATTGTTTTGAATGTTTTTATCAGGGAACATTTAATTTTGTACCGTTGAAACACTAGTTTGTTCATCATGGGGACACCAGCTCTACACATTCGTATTTTCTAGGGAGAGAGCTGGAGGAACTGCGACAAACAAACCTGATATTTCTTTTTGTATCGATGACACTTTATGCACTTGCCTAACGAAAAGAATTTGCTTTTCTCCAAAACCATTTTTACTGGGATTTTCTCGGTCCATTGCCTACGAATTCCACACCACTTTGTCCGGATATGACTGGATGAAAGGAGAAATATGCGGTTGTGTTTTGGCTAACTCAATCCCAGATATTGCTACAGCCTCTGTGTTTGTGTTTTCCTGATATTATCCTCAGACTTTATGGTTTTGAATGTTTTTTATCAGGGAACATTTAATTTTGTGCTTGGAAACACTAATTGGTTCCACATGGAGACATCAGCTCTACGCATTCGTATTTTCTAGGGAGAAAGCTAGAGGAACTGCGACAAACAAACATGATATTTCTGTTTGTATAGATGACATTTTATGCATTTGCCTAACGAAAAGACTTTGCTTTTCTCCAAAACCATTTTTACTGTGATTTTCTCGGTCCATTGTCTATGAATTCCACACCACTTTTTCCGGATATGGCTGGATGAAACCAGAAATATCCGGTTGTGTTTTGGCTAACTCAATCCGAAATATTGTGAATGCCTCTGTGTTTGTGTTTTCTGGATATTATCAATGGAATTTATTGTTTTGAATGTTTTTTATCAGGGAACATTTAATGTTGTGCTGGGAAACACAAATTGGTTCTACATGGAGACTCCAGTGCTACACATTCATAATTTCTAGGGAGGAAGCTAGAGGAACTGCGGCAAACAAACATGATATTTCTGTTTGTATCGATGACATTTTATGCACTTGCCTAACGAAAAGACTTTGCTTTTCTCCAAAACCATTTTTACTCTGATTTTCTCAGTCCATTGCATAAGAATGCCACACCATTTTGTCCGGATATGACTGGATGAAACCAGAAATATCCGGTTGTGCTTTGGCTAACTCAATCCAAAATATTGTGAAAGCCTCTGTGTGTGTGTTTTCTGGATATTATCGATGGACTTTATTGTTTTGAATGTTTTTATCAGGGAACATTTAATTTTGTACCGTTGAAACACTAGTTTGTTCATCATGGGGACACCAGCTCTACACATTCGTATTTTCTAGGGAGAGAGCTGGAGGAACTGCGACAAACAAACCTGATATTTCTTTTTGTATCGATGACACTTTATGCACTTGCCTAACGAAAAGAATTTGCTTTTCTCCAAAACCATTTTTACTGGGATTTTCTCGGTCCATTGCCTACGAATTCCACACCACTTTGTCCGGATATGACTGGATGAAAGGAGAAATATGCGGTTGTGTTTTGGCTAACTCAATCCCAGATATTGCTACAGCCTCTGTGTTTGTGTTTTCCTGATATTATCCTCAGACTTTATGGTTTTGAATGTTTTTTATCAGGGAACATTTAATTTTGTGCTTGGAAACACTAATTGGTTCCACATGGAGACATCAGCTCTACGCATTCGTATTTTCTAGGGAGAAAGCTAGAGGAACTGCGACAAACAAACATGATATTTCTGTTTGTATAGATGACATTTTATGCACTTGCCGAACGAAAAGACTTTGATTTTCTCCAAAACCATATTAACTGTGATTTTCTCGGTCCATTGCCTATGAATTCCACACCAGTTTTTCCAGATATGGCTGGATGAAACCAGAAATATCCGGTTGAGTTTTGGCTAACTCAATCCGAAATATTGTGAATGCCTCTGTGTGTGTGTTTTCCGGATATTATCAATGGAATTTATTGTTTTGAATGTTTTTTATCAGGGAACATTTAATGTTGTGCTGGGAAACACAAATTGGTTCTACATGGAGACTCCAGTGCTACACATTCGTAATTTCTAGGGAGGAAGCTAGAGGAACTGCGGCAAACAAACCTGATATTTCTGTTAGTATCGATGACATTTTATGCACTTGCCTAACGAAAAGACTTTGCTTTTCTCCAAAACCATTTTTACTCTGATTTTCTCAGTCCATTGCATAAGAATTCCACACCATTTTGTCCGGATATGACTGGATGAAACCAGAAATATCCGGTTGTGCTTTGGCTAACTAAATCCGAAATATTGTGAAAGCCTCTGTGTGTGTGTTTTCTGGATATTATCGATGGACTTTATTGTTTTGAATGTTTTTATCAGGGAACATTTAATTTTGTACCGTTGAAACACTAGTTTGTTCATCATGGGAACACCAGCTCTACACATTCCTATTTTCTAGGGAGAGAGCTGGAGGAACTGCGACAAACAAACCTGATATTTCTTTTTGTATCGATGACATTTTATGCACTTGCCTAACGAAAAGAATTTGCTTTTCTCCAAAACCATTTTTACTGGGATTTTCTCGGTCCATTGCCTACAAATTCCACACCACTTTGTCCGGATATGACTGGATGAAAGGAGAAATATCCGGTTGTGTTTTGGCTAACTCAATCCCAGATATTGCTACAGCCTCTGTGTTTGTGTTTTCCTGATATTATCCTCAGACTTTATGGTTTTGAATGTTTTTTATCAGGGAACATTTAATTTTGTGCTCGGAAACACTAATTGGTTCCACATGGAGACATCAGCTCTACGCATTCGTATTTTCTAGGGAGAAAGCTAGAGGAACTGCGACAAACAAACATGATATTTCTGTTTGTATAGATGACATTTTATGCACTTGCCTAACGAAAAGACTTTGCTTTTCTCCAAAACCATTTTTACTGTGATTTTCTCGGTCCATTGCCTATGAATTCCACACAAGTTTTTCCAGATATGGCTGGATGAAACCAGAAATATCCGGTTGAGTTTTGGCTAACTCAATCCGAAATATTGTGAATGCCTCTGTGTTTGTGTTTTCTGGATATTATCAATGGAATTTATTGTTTTGAATGTTTTTTATCAGGGAACATTTAATGTTGTGCTGGGAAACACAAATTGGTTCTACATGGAGACTCCAGTGCTACACATTCGTAATTTCTAGGGAGGAAGCTAGAGGAACTGCGGCAAACAAACATGATATTTCTGTTTGTATCGATGACATTTTATGCACTTGCCTAACGAAAAGACTTTGCTTTTCTCCAAAACCATTTTTACTCTGATTTTCTCAGTCCATTGCATAAGAATTCCACACCATTTTGTCCGGATATGACTGGATGAAACCAGAAATATCCGGTTGTGCTTTGGCTAACTCAATCCGAAATATTGTGAAAGCCTCTGTGTGTGTGTTTTCTGGATATTATCGATGGACTTTATTGTTTTGAATGTTTTTATCAGGGAACATTTAATTTTGTACCGTTGAAACACTAGTTTGTTCATCATGGGGACACCAGCTCTACACATTCGTATTTTCTAGGGAGAGAGCTGGAGGAACTGTGACAAACAAACCTGATATTTCTTTTTGTATCGATGACATTTTATGCACTTGCCTAACGAAAAGAATTTTCTTTTCTCCAAAGCCATTTTTACTGGGATTTTCTCGGTCCATTGCCTACGAATTCCACACCACTTTGTCCGGATATGACTGGATGAAAGGAGAAATATCCGGTTGTGTTTTGGCTAACTCAATCCCAGATATTGCTACAGCCTCTGTGTTTGTGTTTTCCTGATATTATCCTCAGACTTTATGGTTTTGAATGTTTTTTATCAGGGAACATTTAATTTTGTGCTCGGAAACACTAATTGGTTCCACATGGAGACATCAGCTCTAGGCATTCGTATTTTCCAGGGAGAAAGCTAGAGGAACTGCGACAAACAAACATGATATTTCTGTTTCTATAGATGACAATTTATGCATTTGCCGAACGAAAAGACTTTGCTTTTCTCCAAAACCATTTTTACTGTGATTTTCTCGGTCCATTGCCTATGAATTCCACACCAGTTTTTCCAGATATGGCTGGATGAAACCAGAAATATCCGGTTGAGTTTTGGCTAACTCAATCCGAAATATTGTGAATGCTTCTGTGTTTGTGTTTTCTGGATATTATCAATGGAATTTATTGTTTTGAATGGTTTTTATCAGGGAACATTTAATGTTGTGCTGGGAAACACAAATTGGTTCTACATGGAGACTCCAGTGCTACACATTCGTAATATCTAGGGAGGAAGCTAGAGGAACTGCAGCAAACAAACATGATATTTCTGTTTGTATCGATGACATTTTATGCACTTGCCTAACGAAAAGACTTTGCTTTTCTCCAAAACCATTTTTACTCTGATTTTCTCAGTCCATTGCATAAGAATTCCACACCATTTTGTCCGGATATGACTGGATGAAACCAGAAATATCCGGTTGTGCTTTGGCTAACTCAATCCGAAATATTGTGAAAGCCTCTGTGTGTGTGTTTTCTGGATATTATCGATGGACTTTATTGTTTTGAATGTTTTTATCAGGGAACATTTAATTTTGTACCGTTGAAACACTAGTTTGTTCATCATGGGGACACCAGCTCTACACATTCGTATTTTCTAGGGAGAGAGCTGGAGGAACTGTGACAAACAAACCTGATATTTCTTTTTGTATCGATGACATTTTATGCACTTGCCTAACGAAAAGAATTTGCTTTTCTCCAAAACCATTTTTACTGGGATTTTCTCGGTCCATTGCCTACGAATTCCACACCACTTTGTCCGGATATGACTGGATGAAAGGAGAAATATCCGGTTGTGTTTTGGCTAACTCAATCCCAGATATTGCTACAGCCTCTGTGTTTGTGTTTTCCTGATATTATCCTCAGACTTTATGGTTTTGAATGTTTTTTATCAGGGAACATTTAATTTTGTGCTCGGAAACACTAATTGGTTCCACATGGAGACATCAGCTCTACGCATTCGTATTTTCTAGGGAGAAAGCTAGAGGAACTGCGACAAACAAACATGATATTTCTGTTTCTATAGATGACATTTTATGCAATTGCCAAACGAAAAGACTTTGCTTTTCTCCAAAACCATTTTTACTGTGATTTTCTCGGTCCATTGTCTACGAATTCCACACCAGTTTTTCCGGATATGGCTGGATGAAACCAGAAATATCCGGTTGAGTTTTGGCTAACTCAATCCGAAATATTGTGAATGCCTCTGTGTGTGTGTTTTCTGGATATTATCAATGGAATTTATTGTTTTGAATGTTTTTTATCAGGGAACATTTAATGTTGTGCTGGGAAACACAAATTGGTTCTACATGGAGACTCCAGTGCTACACATTCGTAATTTCTAGGGAGGACGCTAGAGGAACTGCGGCAAACAAACATGATATTTCTGTTTGTATCGATGACATTTTATGCACTTGCCTAACGAAAAGACTTTGCTTTTCTCCAAAACCATTTTTACTCTGATTTTCTCAGTCCATTGCATAAGAATTCCACACCATTTTGTCCGGATATGACTGGATGAAACCAGAAATATCCGGTTGTGCTTTGGCTAACTCAATCCGAAATATTGTGAAAGCCTCTGTGTGTGTGTGTTTTCTGGATATTATCGATGGACTTTATTGTTTTGAATGTTTTTATCAGGGAACATTTAATTTTGTACCGTTGAAACACTAGTTTGTTCATCATGGGGACACCAGCTCTACACATTCCTATTTTCTAGGGAGAGAGCTGGAGGAACTGCGACAAACAAACCTGATATTTCTTTTTGTATCGATGACATTTTATGCACTTGCCTAACGAAAAGACTTTGCTTTTCTCCAATACCAATTTTTCTGTGATTTTCTCGGTACATTGCCTACGAATTCCACACCAGTTTTTCCGGATATGGCTGGATGAAACCAGAAATATCTGGTTGAGTTTTGGCTAACTCAATCCGAAATATTGTGAATGCCTCTGTGTGTGTGTTTTCTGGATATTATCAATGGAATTTATTGTTTTGAATGTTTTTTATCAGGGAACATTTAATGTTGTGCTGGGAAACACAAATTGGTTGCACTTGGAGACCCCAGTGCTACACATTCGTAATTTCTAGGGAGGAAGCTAGAGGAACTGCGGCAAACAAACATGATATTTCTGTTTGTATAGATGACAATTTATGCACTTGCCTAACGAAAAGACTTTGCTTTTCTCCAAAACCATTTTTCCTCTGATTTTCTCAGTCCATTGCATAAGAATTCCACACCATTTTGTCCAGATATGACTGGATGAAACCAGAAATATCCGGTTGTGCTTTGGCTAACTCAATCCGAAATATTGTGAAAGCCTCTGTGTGTGTGTTTTCTGGATATTATCAATGGACTTTATTGTTTTGAATGTTTTTCTCAGGGAACATTTAATTTTGTACCGTTGAAACACTAGTTTGTTCATCATGGGGACACCAGCTCTACACATTCCTATTTTCTAGGGAGAGAGCTGGAGGAACTGCGACAAACAAACCTGATATTTCTTTTTGTATCGATGACATTTTATGCACTTGCCTAACGAAAAGAATTTGCTTTTCTCCAAAACCATTTTTACTGGGATTTTCTCGGTCCATTGCCTACGAATTCCACACCAGTTTTTCCGGATATGGCTGGATGAAAGGAGAAATATCCGGTTGTGTTTTGGCTAACTCAATCCCAGATATTGCTACAGCCTCTGTGTTTGTGTTTTCCTGATATTATCCTCAGACTTTATGGTGTTGAATGTTTTTTATAAGGGAACATTTAATTTTGTGCTTGGAAACACTAATTGGTTCCACATGGAGACATCAGCTCTACGCATTCGTATTTTCGAGGGAGAAACCTAGAGGATCTGCGACAAACAAACATGATATTTCTGTTTTTATAGATGACAGTTTATGCTCTTGCCTAAAGAAAAGACTTTGCTTTTCTCCAAAACCATTTTTACTCTGATTTTCTCAGTCCATTGCCTACGAATTCCACACCAGTTTTTCCGGATATGGCTGGATGAAACCAGAAATATCCAGTTGAGTTTTGGCTAACTCAATCCGAAATATTGTGAATGCCTCCGTGTGTGTGTTTTCTGGATATTATCAATGGAATTTATTCTTTTGATTGTTTTTTATCAGGGAACATTTAATGTTGTGCTGGGAAACACAAATTGGTTCTACATGGAGACTCCAGTGCTACACATTCGTAATTTCTAGGGAGGACGCTAGAGGAACTGCGGCAAACAAACATGATATTTCTGTTTGTATCGATGACATTTTATGCACTTGCCTAATGAAAAGACTTTGCTTTTCTCCAAAACCATTTTTACTCTGATTTTCTCAGTCCATTGCATAAGAATTCCACACCATTTTGTCTGGATATGACTGGATGAAACCAGAAATATCCGGTTGTGCTTTGGCTAACTCAATCCGAAATATTGTGAAAGCCTCTGTGTGTGTGTGTTTTCTGGATATTATCGATGGACTTTATTGTTTTGAATGTTTTTATCAGGGAACATTTAATTTTGTACCGTTGAAACACTAGTTTGTTCATCATGGGGACACCAGCTCTACACATTCGTATTTTCTATGGAGAGAGCTGGAGGAACTGTGACAAACAAACCTGATATTTCTTTTTGTATCGATGACATTTTATGCACTTGCCTAACGAAAAGAATTTGCTTTTCTCCAAAACCATTTTTACTGGGATTTTCTCGGTCCATTGCCTACGAATTCCACACCATTTTGTCCGGATATGACTGGATGAAAGGAGAAATATCCGGTTGTGTTTTGGCTAACTCAATCCCAGATATTGCTACAGCCTCTGTGTTTATGTTTTACTAATATTATCCTCGGACTTTATTGTTTTGAATGTTTTTTATCAGGTAACATTTAATTTTGTGCTTGGAAACACTAATTGGTTTCACATGGAGACATCAGCTCTACACATTCGTATTTTCTAGGGAGAAAGCTAGAGGAACTGCGACAAACAAACCTGATATTTCTGTTTGTATCGATGACATTTTATGCACTTGCCTAACGAAAAGAATTTGCTTTTCTCCAAAACCATTTTTACTGGGATTTTCTCGCCCCATTGCCTACGAATTCCAAACCACTTGTTCCGGATATGACTGGATGAAAGGAGAAATATCCTGTTGTGTTTTGGCTAACTCAATCCCAGATATTGCTACAGCCTCTGTGTTTGTGTTTTCTTGATATTATACTCGGACTTTATTGTTTTGAATGCTTTTTATCAGGGAACATTTAATTTTGTGCTTGGAAACACTAATTGGTTCCAAATGGAGACACCAGCTCTACACATTCGTATTTTCTAGGAGGGAAGCTGGATGAACTACGGCAAACAAACATGATAATTCTGTTTGTATAGATGACATTTTATGCACTTGCCTAAAGAAAAGACTTTGCTTTTCTCCAAAACCATTTTTACTGTGATTTCTCAGTCTATTGCATATGAATTCCACACCACTTTGTCCGGATATGACTGGTTGAAACCAGAAATATCCGGTGGTGTTTTGGCTAACTCAGTCTGAAATATTGTGAAAGCCTCTGTGTTTGTGTTTCCTGGATATTATCGATGGACTTTATAATTTTGAATGTTTTTATCAAGGAACATTTAATTTTATACCGTAGAAACACTAATTGGTTCATCAGGAAGACACCACCTCAACACATTTGTATTTTCGAAGGAGAAGGCTAGAGGAATTCTGGCAAACAAACATGATATTTCTGTTTGTATAGATGACATTTTATGTAGTTGCCTAATGAAAAGACTTTGCTTTTCTCCAAATCCATTTTTACTGGGATTTTCTCGGTCCTTTGCATACGAATTCCACACCATTTTGTCCGGATATGACTGGATGAAACCAGAAATATCCGGTTGTGTTTGGCTAACTCAATCTGAAATATTTTGAAAGTTTCTGTGTTTGTGTTTTCTGGATATTATCTATGGACTTTATTGCTTTGAATGTTTTTATCAGGGAACATTTAATTTTGTACCATTGAAACACTAGTTTGTTCATCATGGGGACACCAGCTCTACACATTCGTATTTTCTAGGGAGAAAGCTAGAGGAACTGCGACAAACAAACATGATATTTCTGTTTGTATCGATGACATTTTAAACACTTGCCTAACGAAAAGAATTTGTTTTTCTCCAAAACCATTTTTACTCTGATTTTCTCAGTCCATTGCATAAGAATTCCACACCACTTTGTCTGGATATGACTGGATGAAACCAGAAATATCCGGTTGTGCTTTGGCTAACTCAATCCGAAATATTGTGAAAGCATCTCTGTGTGTGTTTTCTGGATATTATCAATGGACTTTATTGCTTTGAATGTTTTTATCAGGGAACATTTAATTTTGTACCGTTGAAACACTAGTTTGTTCATCATGGGGACACCAGCTCTACACATTCGTATTTTCTAGGGAGACAGCTGGAGGAACTGCGACAAACAAACATGATATTTCTGTTTGTATAGATGACATTTTATGCACTTGCCTAACGAAAAGACTTTGCTTTTCTCCAAAACCATTTTAATGGGATTTTCTTGGTCCATTGCCTACGAATTCCACACCAGTTTTTCCGGATATGGCTGGATGAAACCAGAAATATCTGGTTGAGTTTTGGCTAACTCAATCCGAAATATTGTGAATGCCTCTGTTTGTGTTTTCTGGATATTATCAATGGAATTTATTGTTTTCAATGTTTTTTTTTATCAGGGAACTTTAAATGTTGTGCTGGGAAACACAAATTGGTTCTACATGGAGACTGCAGTGCTACACATTCGTAATGTCTACGGAGGAAGCTAGAGGAACTGCGGCAAACAAACATGATGTTTCTGTTTGTATCGATGACATTTTATGCACTTGCCTAACGAAAAGAATTTGTTTTTCTCCAAAACCATTTTTACTCTGATTTTCTCAGTCCATTGCATAAGAATTCCACACCACTTTGTCTGGATATGACTGGATGAAACCAGAAATATCAGGTTGTGCTTTGGCTAACTCAACCCGAAATATTGTGAAAGCCTCTGTGTTTGTGTTTTCTGGATATTATCAATGGACTTTATTGTTTTGAATGATTTTATCAGGGAACATTTAATTTTGTACCGTTGAAACACTAGTTTGTTCATCATGGGGACACCAGCTCTACACATTCGTATTTTCTAGGGAGAAAGCTAGAGGAACTGGGACAAACTAACCTGATATTTCTGTTTGTATAAATGATATTTTATACACTGCATCAGGAAAAGACTTTGCATTTCTCCAAAACCATTTTTAATGGGATTTTCTCGGTCCATTGCCTACGAATTCCACACCAGTTTTTCCGGATATGGCTGGATGAAACCAGAAATATCTGGTTGAGTTTTGGCTAACTCAATCTGAAATATTGTGAATGCCTCTGTGTTTGTGTTTTCTGGATATTATCGATGGAATTTATTGTTTTGAATGTTTTTTATCAGGGAACATTTAATGTTGTGCTGGGAAACACAAATTGGTTCTACATGGAGACTCCAGTGCTACACATTCTTAATTTCTAGGGAGACAGCTAGAGGAACTGCGACAAACAAACATGATATTTCTGTTTGTATAGATGACATTTTATGCAATTGCCTAACAAAAAGACTTTGCTTTTCTCCAAAACCATTTTTACTCTGATTTTCTCAGTCCATTGCATAAGAATTCCACACCATTTTGTCCGGATATGACTGGATGAAAGGAGAAATATCCGCTTGTGCTTTGGCTAACTCAATCCAAAATATTGTGAAAGCCTCTGTGTGTGTGTTTTCTGGATATTATCGATGGACTTTATTGTTTTGAATGTTTTTATCAGGGAACATTTAATTTTGTACCGTTGAAACACTAGTTTGTTCATCATGGGGACACCAGCTCTACACATTCGTATTTTCTAGGGAGAAAGCTGGAGGAACTGCGACAAACTAACCTGATATTCCTTTTTCTATCAATGAAATTTTATGCACTTGCCTAACGAAAAGACTTTGCTTTTCTCCAAAACCATTTTTACTGGGATTTTCTCGGTCCATTGCCTCCGAATTCCACACCACTTTGTCCAGATATGACTGGATGAAACCAGAAATATCCGGTTGAGTTTTGGCTAACTCAATCCCAGATATTGCTACAGCCTCTCTGTTTATGTTTTCCTGATATTATACTCAGACTTTATTGTTTTGAATATTTTTTATCAGGGAACATTTAATTTTGTGCTTGGAAACACTAGTTGGTTCCACATGGAGACATCAGCTCTACGCATTCGTATTTTCTAGGGAGAAAGCTAGAGGAACTGCGACAAACAAACATGATATTTCTGTTTGTATAGATGACATTTTATGCACTTGCCTAATGAAAAGACTTTGCTTTTCTCCAAAACCATTTTTACTCTGATTTTCTCAGTCCATTGCATAAGAATTCCACACCATTTTGTCCGGATATGACTGGATGAAACCAGAAATATCCGGTTGTGGTTTCGCTAACTCAATCCGAAATATTGTGAAAGCCTCTGTGTGTGTGTTTTCTGGATATTATCGATGGACTTTATTGTTTTGAATGTTTTTATCAGGGAACATTTAATTTTGTACCGCTGAAACACTAGTTTGTTCATCATGGGGACACCAGCTCTACACATTCGTATTTTCTAGGGAGAAAGCTGGAGGAACTGCGACAAACAAACCTGATATTTCTTTTTGTATCGATGACATTTTATGCACTTGCCTAATGAAAAGAATTTGCTTTTCTCCAAAACCATTTTTACTGGGATTTTCTCGGTCCATTGCCTACGAATTCCACACCACTTTGTCCGGATATGACTGGATTAAAGGAGAAATATCTGGTTGTGTTTTGGCTAACTCAATCCCAGTTATTGCTACAGCCTCTGTGTTTGTGTTTTCCTGATATTATCCTCAGACTTTATTGTTTTGAATGTTTTTTTTCAGGGAACATTTAATTTTGTGCTTGGAAACACTAATTGGTTCCACATGGAGACATCAGCTCTACGCATTCGTATTTTCTAGGGAGAAAGCTAGATGAACTGTGGCAAACAAACATGATATTTCTGTTTGTATAGATGACATTTTATGCACTTGCCTAACGAAAAGACTTTGCTTTTCTCCAAAACCATTTTTACTGGGATTTAATTGGTCCATTGCCTGCGAATTCCACACCACTTTGTCAGGATATCACTGGATGAAAGGAGATATATCAGGTTGTGTTTCGGCTAACTCAATCCCAGATATTGCTACAGCCTCTGTGTTTGTGTTTTCCTGATATTATCCTCAGACTTTATGGTTTTGAATGTTTTTTATCAGGGAACATTTAATGTTGTGCTTGGAAACACTAGTGGGTTCCACATGGAGACATCAGCTCTACGCATTCGTATTTTCTAGGGAGAAAGCTAGAGGAACTGCGACAAACAAACATGATATTTCTGTTTGTATAGATGACATTTTATGCACTTGCTTAACGAAAAGACTGCTTTTCTCCAAAACCATTTTTACTCTGATTTTCTCAGTCCATTGCATAAGAATTCCACACCATTTTGTCCGGATATGACTGGATGAAACCAGAAATATCCGGTTGTGCTTTGTCTAACTCAATCCGAAATATTGTGAAAGCCTCTGTGTGTGTGTTTTCTGGATATTATCCTCAGACTTTATTGTTTTGAATGTTTTTATCAGGGAACATTTAATTTTGTACCGTTGAAACACTAGTTTGTTCATCATGGGGACACCAGCTCTACACATTCGTATTTTCTAGGGAGAAAGCTGGAGGAACTGCGACAAACTAACCTGATATTCCTTTTTGTATCAATGACATTTTATGCACTTGCCTAACGAAAAGACTTTGCTTTTCTCCAAAACCATTTTTACTGGGATTTTCTCGGTCCATTGCCTACGAATTCCACACCACTTTGTCCAGATATGACTGGATGAAAGGAGAAATATCGGGTTGTGTTTTGGCTAACTCAATCCCAGTTATTGCTACAGCCTCTGTGTTTGTGTTTTCCTGATATTATCCTCAGACTTTATTGTTTTGAATGTTTTTTATCAGGGAACATTTAATTTTGTGCTTGGAAACACTAATTGGTTCCACATGGAGACATCAGCTCTACGCATTCGTATTTTCTAGGGAGAAAGCTAGATGAACTGTGGCAAACAAACATGATATTTCTGTTTGTATAGATGACATTTTATGCACTTGCCTAACGAAAAGACTTTGCTTTTCTCCAAAACCATTTTTACTGGGATTTTCTTGGTCCATTGCCTGCGAATTCCACACCACTTTGTCAGGATATCACTGGATGAAAGGAGATATATCAGGTTGTGTTTTGGCTAACTCAATCCCAGATATTGCTACAGCCTCTGTGTTTGTGTTTTCCTGATATTATCCTCAGACTTTATGGTTTTGAATGTTTTTTATCAGGGAACATTTAATGTTGTGCTTGGAAACACTAGTTGGTTCCACATGGAGACATCAGCTCTACGCATTCGTATTTTCTAGGGAGAAAGCTAGAGGAACTGCGACAAACAAACATGATATTTCTGTTTGTATAGATGACATTTTATGCACTTGCCTAACGAAAAGACTGCTTTTCTCCAAAACCATTTTTACTCTGATTTTCTCAGTCCATTGCATAAGAATTCCACACCATTTTGTCCGGATATGACTGGATGAAACCAGAAATATCCGGTTGTGCTTTGTCTAACTCAATCCGAAATATTGTGAAAGCCTCTGTGTGTGTGTTTTCTGGATATTATCCTCAGACTTTATTGTTTTGAATGTTTTTATCAGGGAACATTTAATTTTGTACCGTTGAAACACTAGTTTGTTCATCATGGGGACACCAGCTCTACACATTCGTATTTTCTAGGGAGAAAGCTGGAGGAACTGCGACAAACTAACCTGATATTCCTTTTTGTATCAATGACATTTTATGCACTTGCCTAACGAAAAGACTTTGCTTTTCTCCAAAACCATTTTTACTGGGATTTTCTCGGTCCATTGCCTACGAATTCCACACCACTTTGTCCGGATATGACTGGATGAAAGGAGAAATATCCGGTTGTGTTTTGGCTAACTCAATCCCAGATATTGCTACAGCCTCTCTGTTTGTGTTTTCCTGATATTATACTCAGACTTTATTGTTTTGAATATTTTTTATCAGGGAACATTTAATGTTGTGCTTGGAAACACTAGTTGGTTCCACATGGAGACATCAGCTCTACGCATTCGTATTTTCTAGGGAGAAAGCTAGAGGAACTGCGACAAACAAACATGATATTTCTGTTTGTATAGATGACATTTTATGCACTTGCCTAACGAAAAGACTTTGCTTTCCTCCAAAACCATTTTTACTCTGATTTTCTCAGTCCATTGCATAAGAATTCCACACCATTTTGTCCGGATATGACTGGATGAAACCAGAAATATCCGGTTGTGGTTTCGCTAACTCAATCCGAAATATTGTGAAAGCCTCTGTGTGTGTGTTTTCTGGATATTATCGATGGACTTTATTGTTTTGAATGTTTTTATCAGGGAACATTTAATTTTGTACCGCTGAAACACTAGTTTGTTCATCATGGGGACACCAGCTCTACACATTCGTATTTTCTAGGGAAAAAGCTGGAGGAACTGCGACAAACAAACCTGATATTTCTTTTTGTATCGATGACATTTTATGCACTTGCCTAATGAAAAGAATTTGCTTTTCTCCAAAACCATTTTTACTGGGATTTTCTCGGTCCATTGCCTACGAATTCCACACCACTTTGTCCAGATATGACTGGATGAAAGGAGAAATATCCGGTTGTGTTTTGGCTAACTCAATCCCAGTTATTGCTACAGCCTCTGTGTTTGTGTTTTCCTGATATTATCCTCAGACTTTATGGTTTTGAATGTTTTTTATCAGGGAACATTTAATTTTGTGCTTGGAAACACTAATTGGTTCAAAATGGAGACATCAGCTCTATGCATTCGTATTTTCTAGGGAGAAAGCTAGATGAACTGTGGCAAACAAACATGGTATTTCTGTTTGTATAGATGACTTTTTATGCACTTGCCTAACGAAAAGACTTTGCTTTTCTCCAAAACCATTTTTACTGTGATTTTCTCGGTCCATTGCCTACGAATTCCACACCAGTTTTTCCGGATATGGCTGGATGAAACCAGAAATATCCGGTTGAGTTTTGGCTAACTCAATCCGAAATATTGTGAATGCCTCTGTGTTTGTGTTTTCTAGAATTTATCGATGGAATTTATTGTTTTGAATATTTTTTATCAGGGAACATTTAATGTTGTGCTTGGAAACACTAATTGGTTCTACATGGAGACTCCAGTTCTACACATTTGTAATTTCTAGGGAGGAAGCTAGAGGAACTGCGACAAACAAACATGATATTTCTGTTTGTATAGATGACATTTTATGCACTTGCCTAACGAAAAGACTTTGCTTTTCTCCAAAACCATTTTTACTGGGATTTTCTCGGTCCATTGCCTACGAATTCCACACCAGTTTTTCCCGGATATGGCTGGATGAAACCAGAAATATCCGGTTGAGTTTTGGCTAACTCAATCCGAAATATTGTGAATGCCTCTGTGTTTGTGTTTTCTGGATATTATCGATGGAATATATTGTTTTGAATGTTTTTTATCAGGGAAAATTTAATGTTGTGCTGGGAAACACAAATTGGTTCTACATGGAGACTCCAGTGCTACACATTGGTAATTTTTAGGGAGGAAGCTAGATCAGCTGCGGCAAACAAACATGATATTTCTGTTTGTATCGATGACATTTTATGCACTTGCCTAACGAAAAGAATTTGCTTTTCTCCAAAACCATTTTTACTGTGATTTTCTCAGTCCATTGCCTACGAATTCCACACCACTTTGTCCGGATATGACTGGATGAAAGGAGAAATATCCGGTTGTGTTTTGGCTAACTCAATCCCAGATATTGCTACAGCCTCTGTGTTTGTGTTTTCCTGATATTATCCTCGGACTTTATTGTTTTGAATGTTTTTTATCAGGGAACATTTAATTTTGTGCTTGGAAACACAAATTGGTTCTATATGGAGACTCCAGTGCTACACATTCGTAATTTCTAGGGAGGAAGCTAGAGGAACTGCAGCAAACAAACATGATATTTCTGTTTGTATAGATGACATTTTATGCACTTGCCTAACGAAAAGACTTTGCTTTTCTCCAAAACCATTTTTACTCTGATTTTCTCAGTCCATTGCATAAGAATTCCACACCATTTTGTCCGGATATGACTGGATGAAAACAGAAATATCCGGTCGTGCTTTGGCTAACTCAATCCGAAATATTGTGAAAGCCTCTGTGTGTGTGTTTTCTGGATATTATCGATGGACTTTATTGTTTTGAATGTTTTTATCAGGGAACATTTAATTTTGTACCGCTGAAACACTAGTTTGTTCATCATGGGGACACCAGCTCTACACATTCGTATTTTCTAGGGAGAAAGCTGGAGGAACTGCGACAAACAAACCTGATATTTCTTTTTGTATCGATGACATTTTATGCACTTGCCTAATGAAAAGAATTTGCTTTTCTCCAAAACCATTTTTACTGGGATTTTCTCGGTCCATTGCCTACGAATTCCACACCACTTTGTCCGGATATGACTGGATGAAAGGAGAAATATCCGGTTGTGTTTTGGCTAACTCAATCCAGATATTGCTACAGCCTCTGTGTTTGTGTTTTCCTGATATTATCCTCAGACTTTATTGTTTTGAATATTTTTTATCAGGGAACATTTAATTTTGTGCTTGGAAACACTAATTGGTTCCACATGGAGACATCAGCTCTACGCATTCGTATTTTCTAGGGAGAAAGCTAGATGAACTGTGGCAAACAAACATGGTATTTCTGTTTGTATAGATGACATTTTATGCACTTGCTCAAGGAAAAGACTTTGGTTTCCTCCAAAACCATTTTTACTCTGATTTTCTCAGTCCATTGCATAAGAATTCCACACTATTTTGTCCGGATATGACTGGATGAAACCAGAAATATCCGGTTGTGCTTTGGCTAACTCAATCCCAGTTATTGCTACAGCCTCTGTGTTTGTGTTTTCCTGATATCATACTCAGACTTTACTGTTTTGAATATTTTTTATCAGGGAACATTTAATTTTGTGCTTGGAAACACTAGTTGGTTCCACATGGAGACATCAGCTCTACGCATTCGTATTTTCTAGGGAGAAAGCTAGAGGAACTGCGACAAACAAACATGATATTTCTGTTTGTATAGATGACATTTTATGCACTTGCCTAATGAAAAGACTTTGCTTTTCTCCAAAACCATTTTTACTGGGATTTTCTCGGTCCATTGCCTACGAATTCCACACCAGTTTTTCCGGATAAGGCTGGATGAAACCAGAAATATCCGGTTGAGTTTTGGCTAACTCAATCCGAAATATTGTGAATGCCTCTGTGTTTGTGTTTTCTGGATATTATCGATGGAATTTATTGTTTTGAATGTTTTTTATCAGGGAACATTTAATGTTGTGCTGGGAAACACAAATTGGTTCTACATGGAGACTCCAGTGCTACACATTCGTAATTTCTAGGGAGGAAGCTAGAGGAACTGCGGCAAACAAACATGATATTTCTGTTTGTATCGATGACATTTTATGCACTTGCCTAACGAAAAGACTTTCCTTTTCTCCAAAACCATTTTTACTGTGATTTTCTCGGTCCATTGCCTACGAATTCCACACCAGTTTTTCCCGGATATGGCTGGATGAAACCAGAAATATCCGGTTGAGTTTTGGCTAACTCAATCCGAAATGTTGTGAATGCCTCTGTGTTTGTGTTTTCTGGATATTATCAATGGAATTTATTGTTTTGAATGTTTTTTATCAGGGAAAATTTAATTTTGTGCTGGGAAACACAAATTGGTTCTACATAGAGACTCCAGTGCTACACATTGGTAATTTTTAGGGAGGAAGCTAGATCAGCTGCGGCAAACAAACATGATATTTCTGTTTGTATCGATGACATTTTATGCACTTGCCTAACGAAAAGACTTTGCTTTTCTCCAAAACCATTTTTACTGGGATTTTCTCGGTCCATTGCCTACGAATTCCACACCACTTTGTCCAGATATGACTGGATGAAAGGAGAAATATCCGGTTGTGTTTTGGCTAACTCAATCCCAGATATTGCTACAGCCTCTGTGTTTGTGTTTTCTGATATTATCCTCGGACTTTATTGTTTTGAATGTTTTTTATCAGGGAACATTTAATTTTGTGCTTGGAAACACAAATTGGTTCTATATGGAGACTCCAGTGCTACACATTCGTAATTTCTAGGGAGGAAGCTAGAGGAACTGCGGCAAACAAACATGATATTTCTGTTTGTATAGATGACATTTTATGCACTTGCCTAACGAAAAGACTTTGCTTTTCTCCAAAACCATTTTTACTCTGATTTTCTCAGTCCATTGCATAAGAATTCCACACCATTTTGTCCCAATATGACTGGATGAAACCAGAAATATCCGGTTGTCGTTTCGCTAACTCAATCCGAAATATTGTGAAAGCCTCTGTGTGTGTGTTTTCTGGATATTATCGATGGACTTTATATTTTGAATGTTTTTATCAGGGAACATTTAATTTTGTACCGTTGAAACACTAGTTTGTTCATCATGGGGACACCAGCTCTACACATTCGTATTTTCTAGGGAGAATGCTGGAGGAACTGCGACACACTAACCTGATATTTCTGTTTGTATAGATGATATTTTATGCACTTGCCTAACGAAAAGACTTTGCTTTTCTCCAAAACCATTTTTACTCTGATTTTCTCAGTCCATTGCATACTAATTCCACACCATTTTGTCCGGATATGACTGGATGAAAGGAGAAATATCCGCTTGTGTTTTGGCTAACTCAGTCCCAGATATTGCTACAGCCTCTGTGTGTGTGTTTTCTGGATATTATCGATGGACTTTATTGCTTTGAATGTTTTTATCAGGGAACATTTAATTTTGTACCATTGAAACACTAGTTTGTTCATCATGGGGACACCAGCTCTACACATTCGTATTTTCTTGGGAGAAAGCTAGAGGAACTGCGACAAACAAACATGATATTTCTGTTTCTATAAATGACATTTTATACGTTGCCTAAGGAAAAGAATTTGCTTTTCTCCAAAACCATTTTTACTATGATTTTCTCACTCTATTGCATACGAATTCCACACCATTTTGTCCGGATATGACTGGATGATACAAGAAATATCCAGTTGTGTTTTGGCTAACTCAATCCCAGATATTGCTACAGCCTCTGTGTTTGTGTTTTCCTGATATTATCAACGGACTTTATTGTTTTGAATGCTTTTTATCAGGGAACATTTAATTTTGTGTTTGGATACACTAATTGGTTCCGCATGGAGACACCAGCACTACACATTCGTATTTTCTAGGGAGAAAACTAGAGGAACTGTGGCAAACAAACATGCTATTTCTGTTTGTATCAATGACATTTTACGCACTTGCCTAAAAAAAAGACTTTGCTTTTCTCCAAAACCATTTTTACTGTGATTTTCTCCGTCCTTTGCTTACGGATTCTACACCACTTTGTCCGGATATGACTGGATGAAACCAGAAATATCCGGTTGAGTTTTGCTAACTCAATCTGAAATATTTTGAAAGTCTCTGCGTTTGTGTTTTCTGGATATTATCAATGGACTTTATTGCTTTGAATGTTTTTATCAGGGAACATTTAATTTTGTACCGTTGAAACACTAGTTTGTTCAACATGGGGACTCCAGCTCTACACATTCGTATTTTCTAGGCAGAAAGCTAGAGGAACTGCGACAAACAAACCTGATATTTCTGTTTGTATAGATGACATTTTATGCACTTGCCTAACGAAAAGAATTTGCTTTTCTCCAAAACCATTTTTACTGGGATTTTCTCACTCTATTGCATAGGAATTCCACACCACTTTGTCCAGATATGACTGGATGAAAGGAGAAATATCCGGTTGTGTTTTGGCTAACTCAATCCCAGATATTGCTACAGCCTCTGTGTTTCTGTTTTCCTGATATTATCCTTGGACTTTATTGTTTTGAATGTTTTTTATCAGGGAACATTTAATTTGTTTTTAGAAACACTACTTGGTTTTACTTGGAGATATCAGCTCTACACATTCGTATTTTCTAGGGAAAAAGCTAGAGGAACTGCGACAAACAAACATGATACTTCTGTTTGTATAGATGACATTTTATGCACTTGCCTAACGAAAAGACTTTGCTTTTCTCCAAAACCATTTTTACTGTGATTTTCTCAGTCCATTGCATAAGAATTCCACATCATTTTGTCCGGATATGACTGGATGAAACCAGAAATATCCGGTTGTGTTTTGGTTAACTCAATCCCAGATATTGCTACAGCCTCTGTGTTTGTGTTTTCCTGATATTATGCTCGGACTTTATTGTTTTGAATGATTTTATCAGGGAACATTTAATGTTGTGTTTGGAAACACTAATGGGTTCCACATGGAGACACCAGCTCTACACATTCGTATTTCTAGGGAGAAAGCTAGAGGAACTGTGGCAAACAAACATGATATTTCTGTTTGTATCGATGACATTTTATGCACTTGCCTAACGACAAGACTTTGCTTTTCTCCAAAACCATTTTTACTCTGATTTTCTCAGTCCATTGCATAAGAATTCCACACCATTTTGTCCGGATATGACTGGATGAAACCAGAAATATCCGGTTGTGCTTTGGCTAACTCAATCCAAAATATTGTGAAAGCCTCTGTGTGTGTGTTTTCTGGATATTATCGATGGACTTTATTGTTTTGAATGTTTTTTATCAGGGAACATTTAGTTTTGTACCATTGAAACACTAGTTTGTTCATCATGGGGACACCAGCTCTACACATTCGTATTTTCTAGGGAGAGAGCTGGAGGAACTGTGACAAACAAACCTGATATTTATTTTGTATCGATGACATTTTATGCACTTGCCTAACGAAAAGACTTTGCTTTTCTCCAAAACCATTTTTACTGGGATTTTCTTGGTCCATTGCCTGCGAATTCCACACCACTTTGTCAGGATATCACTGGATGAAAGGAGATATATCAGGTTGTGTTTTGGCTAACTCAATCCCAGATATTGCTACAGCCTCTGTGTTTGTGTTTTCCTGATATTATCCTCAGACTTTATGGTTTTGAATGTTTTTTATCAGGGAACATTTAATTTTGTGCTTGGAAACACTAGTTGGTTCCACATGGAGACATCAGCTCTACGCATTCGTATTTTCTAGGGAGAAAGCTAGAGGAACTGCGACAAACAAACATGATATTTCTGTTTGTATCGATGACATTTTATGCACTTGCCTAACAAAAAGACTTTGCTTTTCTCCAAAACCATTTTTACTGGGATTTTCTCGGTCCATTGCCTACGAATTCCACACCAGTTTTTCCGGATATGGCTGGATGAAACCAGAAATATCCGGTTGAGTTTTGGCTAACTCAATCCGAAATATTGTGAATGCCTCTGTGTGTGTGTTTTCTGGATATTATCAATGGAATTTATTGTTTTGAATGTTTTTTATCAGGGAACATTTAATGTTGTGCTGGGAAACACAAATTGGTTCTACATGGAGACTCCAGTGCTACACATTCGTAATTTCTAGAGAGGAAGCTAGAGGAACTGCGGCAAACAAACATGATATTTCTGTTTGTATCGATGACATTTTATGCACTTGCCTAACGAAAAGACTTTGCTTTTCTCCAAAACCATTTTTACTCTGATTTTCTCGGTCCATTGCATATGAATTCCACAAGAGTTTGTCTGGATGACTGGATAAAACCGGAAATATCCGGTTGTGTTTGGCTAACACAATCCGAAATATTGTGAAAGCCTCTGTGTGTGTGTTTTCTGGATATTTTCGATGGAATTTATTGTTTTGAATGCTTTTTATCAGGGAACATTTAATTTTGTGCCATAGAAACACTAATTGGTTCCACATGGAGACACGAGCTCTACACATTCGTATTTTCTAGGGAGGAAGCTAGAGGAACTGTGGCAAACAAACATGATATTTCTGTTTGTATAGATGACATTTTATGCACTTGCCTAACGAAAAGACTTTGCTTTTCTCCAAAACCATTATTACTGGGATTTTCTCGGTCCATTGCCTATGAATTCCACACCAGTTTTTCCGGATATGTCTGGATGAAACCAGAAATATCCGGTTGAGTTTTGGCTAACTCAATCCGAAATATTGTGAATGCCTCTGTGTTTGTGTTTTCTGGATATTATCGATGGAATTTATTGTTTGAATGTTTTTTATCAGGGAACATTTAATGTTGTGCAGGGAAACACAAATTGGTTCTACATGGAGACTCCAGTGCTACACATTCGTAATTTCTAGGGAGGAAGCTAGAGGAACTGCGGCAAACAAACATGATATTTCTGTTTGTATCGATGACATTTTATGCACTTGCCTAACGAAAAGACTTTGCTTTTCTCCAAAACCATTTTTACTCTGATTTTCTCAGTCCATTGCATAAGAATTCCACACCAGTTTTTCCGGATATGGCGGGTTGAAACCAGAAATATCCGTTTGAGTTTTGGCTAACTCAATCCAAAATAATGTGAATGCTTCTGTGTGTGTGTTTTCTGGATATTATCGATGGACTTTCTTGTTTTGAATATTTTCATCAGGGAACATTTAATTTTATACCGTTGAAACTCCAATTGGTTCATCACGGGGGCAACAGCTCTACACATTCGTATTTCTAGGGAGAAAGGTAGAGGAACTGCGGCAAACATGATATTTCTGTTTGTATCTATGACATTTTATGCACTTGCCTAATGAAAAGAATTTGCTTTTCTCCAAAACCATTTTTACTGTGATTTTCTCGGTCCATTGCATTCGAATTCCACACCACTTTGTCCGGATATGACTGGATGAAACAAGAAATATCCAGTTGTGTTTTGGCTAACTCAATCCCAGATATTCCTAGAGCCTCTGTGTTTGTGTTTTCCTGATATTATCCTCGGACTTTATTGTTTCGAATGCTTTTTAGCAGGGAGCATTTAATTTTGTACCGTAGAAACACTAATTGGTTCCACATGGAGACATCAGCTCTACACATTCGTATTTTCGAGGGAGAAAGCTAGAGGAACTGCGACAAACAAACATGATATTTCTGTTTGTATAGATGACATTTTATGCACTTGCCTAACGAAAAGACTTTGCTTTTCTCCAAAACCATTTTTACTCTGATTTTCTCAGTCCATTGCATACTAATTCCACACCATTTTGTCCGGATATGACTGGATGAAAGGAGAAATATCCGCTTGTGTTTTGGCTAACTCAGTCCCAGATATTGCTACAGCCTCTGTGTGTGTGTTTTCTGGATATTATCGATGGACTTTATTGCTTTGAATGTTTTTATCAGGGAACATTTAATTTTGTACCATTGAAACACTAGTTTGTTCATCATGGGGACACCAGCTCTACACATTCGTATTTTCTTGGGAGAAAGCTAGAGGAACTGCGACAAACAAACATGATATTTCTGTTTCTATAAATGACATTTTATACGTTGCCTAAGGAAAAGAATTTGCTTTTCTCCAAAACCATTTTTACTATGATTTTCTCACTCTATTGCATACGAATTCCACACCACTTTGTCCGGATATGACTGGATGAAACAAGAAATATCCAGTTGTGTTTTGGCTAACTCAATCCCAGATATTGCTACAGCCCCTGTGTTTGTGTTTTCCTGATATTATCAACGGACTTTATTGTTTTGAATGCTTTTTATCAGGGAATATTTAATTTTGTGTTTGGATACACTAATTGGTTCCGCATGGAGACACCAGCACTACACATTCGTATTTTCTAGGGAGAAAACTAGAGGAACTGTGGCAAACAAACATGCTATTTCTGTTTGTATCAATGACATTTTACGCACTTGCCTAACGAAAAGACTTTGCTTTTCTCCAAAACCATTTTTACTGTGATTTTCTCCGTCCTTTGCTTACGGATTCTACACCACTTTGTCCGGATATGACTGGATGAAACCAGAAATATCCAGTTGAGTTTTGCTAACTCAATCTGAAATATTTTGAAAGTCTCGGCGTTTGTGTTTTCTGGATATTATCAATGGACTTTATTGATTTGAATGTTTTTATCAGGGAACATTTAATTTTGTACCGTTGAAACACTAGTTTGTTCAACATGGGGACTCCAGCTCTACACATTCGTATTTTCTAGGCAGAAAGCTAGAGGAACTGCGACAAACAAACCTGATATTTCTGTTTGTATAGATGACATTTTATGCACTTGCCTAACGAAAAGACTTTGCTTTTCTCCAAAACCATTTTTACTGTGATTTTCTCACTCTATTGCATAGGAATTCCACACCACTTTGTCCAGATATGACTGGATGAAAGGAGAAATATCCGGTTGTGTTTTGGCTAACTCAATCCCAGATATTGCTACAGCCTCTGTGTTTGTGTTTTCCTGATATTATCCTTGGACTTTATTGTTTTGAATGTTTTTTATCAGGGAACATTTAATTTGTTTTTAGAAACACTACTTGGTTTCACATGGAGATATCAGCTCTACACATTCGTATTTTCTAGGGAAAAAACTAGAGGAACTGCGACAAACAAACATGATACTTCTGTTTGTATAGATGACATTTTATGCACTTGCCTAACGAAAAGACTTTGCTTTTCTCCAAAACCATTTTTACTGTGATTTCTCAGTCCATTGCATAAGAATTCCACACCATTTTGTCCGGATATGACTGGATGAAACCAGAAATATCCGGTTGTGTTTTGGTTAACTCAATCCCAGATATTGCTACAGCCTCTGTGTTTGTGTTTTCCTGATATTATGCTCAGACTTTATGGTTTTGAATGCTTTTTATCAGGGAACATTTAATTTTGTGTTTGGAAACACTAATGGGTTCCACATGGAGACACCAGCTCTACACATTCGTATTTCTAGGGAGAAAGCTAGAGGAACTGTGGCAAACAAACATGATATTTCTGTTTGTATCAATGACATTTTATGCACTTGCCTAACGACAAGATTTTGCTTTTCTCCAAAACCATTTTTACTCTGATTTTCTCAGTCCATTGCATAAGAATTCCACACCATTTTGTCCGGATATGACTGGATGAAACCAGAAATATCCGGTTGTGCTTTGGCTAACTCAATCCGAAATATTGTGAAAGCCTCTGTGTGTGTGTTTTCTGGATATTATCGATGGACTTTATTGTTTTGAATGTTTTTATCAGGGAACATTTAGTTTTGTACCATTGAAACACTAGTTTGTTCATCATGGGGACACCAGCTCTACACATTCGTATTTTCTAGGGAGAGAGCTGGAGGAACTGTGACAAACAAACCTGATATTTATTTTGTATCGATGACATTTTATGCACTTGCCTAACGAAAAGACTTTGCTTTTCTCCAAAACCATTTTTACTGGGATTTTCTTGGTCCATTGCCTGCAAATTCCACACCACTTTGTCAGGATATCACTGGATGAAAGGAGATATATCAGGTTGTGTTTTGGCTAACTCAATCCCAGATATTGCTACAGCCTCTGTGTTTGTGTTTTCCTGATATTATCCTCAGACTTTATGGTTTTGAATGTTTTTTATCAGGGAACATTTAATTTTGTGCTTGGAAACACTAGTTGGTTCCACATGGAGACATCAGCTCTACGCATTCGTATTTTCTAGGGAGAAAGCTAGAGGAACTGCGACAAACAAACATGATATTTCTGTTTGTATCGATGACATTTTATGCACTTGCCTAACGAAAAGACTTTGCTTTTCTCCAAAACCATTTTTACTGTGATTTTCTCGGTCCATTGCCTACGAATTCCACACCAGTTTTTCCGGATATGGCTGGATGAAACCAGAAATATCCGGTTGAGTTTTGGCTAACTCAATCCGAAATATTGTGAATGCCTCTGTGTTTGTGTTTTCTGGATATTATCAATGGAATTTATTGTTTTGAATGTTTTTTATCAGGGAACATTTAATGTTGTGCTGGGAAACACAAATTGGTTCTACATGGAGACTCCAGTGCTACACATTCGTAATTTCTAGGGAGGAAGCTAGAGGAACTGCGGCAAACAAACATGATATTTCTGTTTGTATCGATGACATTTTATGCACTTGCCTAACGAAAAGACTTTGCTTTTCTCCAAAACCATTTTTACTCTGATTTTCTCAGTCCATTGCATATGAATTCCACAAGAGTTTGTCTGGATGACTGGATAAAACTGGAAATATCCGGTTGTGTTTGGCTAACACAATCCGAAATATTGTGAAAGCCTCTGTGTGTGTGTTTTCTGGATATTTTCGATGGACTTTATTGTTTTGAATGCTTTTTATCAGGGAACATTTAATTTTGTACCATAGAAACACTAATTGGTTCCACATGGAGACACGAGCTCTACACATTCGTATTTTCTAGGGAGGAAGCTAGAGGAACTGTGGCAAACAAACATGATATTTCTGTTTGTATAGATGACTTTTTAAGCACTTGCCTAATGAAAAGACTTTGCTTTTCTCCAAAACCATTTTTACTCTGATTTTTCGGTCCATTGCATATGAATTCCACACCACTTTGTCCGGATATGACTGGTTGAAACCAGAAATATCCGGTGGTGTTTTGGCGAACTCAATCCGAAATATTGTGAATGCCTCTGTGTTTGTGTTTTCTGGATATTATCGATGGAATTTATTGTTTGAATGTTTTTTATCAGGGAACATTTAATGTTGTGCAGGGAAACACAAATTGGTTCTACATGGAGACTCCAGTGCTACACATTTGTAATTTCTAGGGAGGAAGCTAGAGGAACTGCGGCAAACAAACATGATATTTCTGTTTGTATCGATGACATTTTATGCACTTGCCTAACGAAAAGACTTTGCTTTTCTCCAAAACCATTTTTACTCTGATTTTCTCAGTCCATTGCATAAGAATTCCACACCAGTTTTTCCGGATATGGCGGGTTGAAACCAGAAATATCCGTTTGAGTTTTGGCTAACTCAATCCAAAATAATGTGAATGCTTCTGTGTGTGTGTTTTCTGGATATTATCGATGGACTTTCTTGTTTTGAATATTTTCATCAGGGAACATTTAATTTTATACCGTTGAAACTCCAATTGGTTCATCACGGGGGCAACAGCTCTACACATTCGTATTTCTAGGGAGAAAGGTAGAGGAACTGCGGCAAACATGATATTTCTGTTTGTATCTATGACATTTTATGCACTTGCCTAATGAAAAGAATTTGCTTTTCTCCAAAACCATTTTTACTGTGATTTTCTCGGTCCATTGCATTCGAATTCCACACCACTTTGTCCGGATATGACTGGATGAAACAAGAAATATCCAGTTGTGTTTTGGCTAACTCAATCCCAGATATTCCTAGAGCCTCTGTGTTTGTGTTTTCCTGATATTATCCTCGGACTTTATTGTTTCGAATGCTTTTTAGCAGGGAGCATTTAATTTTGTACCGTAGAAACACTAATTGATTCCACATGGAGACAACAGCTCTACACATTCGTATTTTCGAGGGAGAAAGCTAGAGGAACTGCGACAAACAAACATGATATTTCTGTTTGTATAGATGACATTTTATGCACTTGCCTAACGAAAAGACTTTGCTTTTCTCCAAAACCATTTTTACTCTGATTTTCTCAGTCCATTGCATACTAATTCCACACCATTTTGTCCGGATATGACTGGATGAAAGGAGAAATATCCGCTTGTGTTTTGGCTAACTCAGTCCCAGATATTGCTACAGCCTCTGTGTGTGTGTTTTCTGGATATTATCGATGGACTTTATTGCTTTGAATGTTTTTATCAGGGAACATTTAATTTTGTACCATTGAAACACTAGTTTGTTCATCATGGGGACACCAGCTCTACACATTCGTATTTTCTTGGGAGAAAGCTAGAGGAACTGCGACAAACAAACATGATATTTCTGTTTCTATAAATGACATTTTATACGTTGCCTAAGGAAAAGAATTTGCTTTTCTCCAAAACCATTTTTACTATGATTTTCTCACTCTATTGCATACGAATTCCACACCACTTTGTCCGGATATGACTGGATGAAACAAGAAATATCCAGTTGTGTTTTGGCTAACTCAATCCCAGATATTGCTACAGCCTCTGTGTTTGTGTTTTCCTGATATTATCAACGGACTTTATTGTTTTGAATGCTTTTTATCAGGGAATATTTAATTTTGTGTTTGGATACACTAATTGGTTCTGCATGGAGACACCAGCACTACACATTCGTATATTCTAGGGAGAAAACTAGAGGAACTGTGGCAAACAAACATGCTATTTCTGTTTGTATCAATGACATTTTACGCACTTGCCTAACGAAAAGACTTTGCTTTTCTCCAAAACCATTTTTACTGTGATTTTCTCCGTCCTTTGCTTACGGATTCTACACCACTTTGTCCGGATATGACTGGATGAAACCAGAAATATCCGGTTGAGTTTTGCTAACTCAATCTGAAATATTTTGAAAGTCTCGGCGTTTGTGTTTTCTGGATATTATCAATGGACTTTATTGCTTTGAATGTTTTTATCAGGGAACATTTAATTTTGTACCGTTGAAACACTAGTTTGTTCAACATGGGGACTCCAGCTCTACACATTCGTATTTTCTAGGCAGAAAGCTAGAGGAACTGCGACAAACAAACCTGATATTTCTGTTTGTATAGATGACATTTTATGCACTTGCCTAACGAAAAGACTTTGCTTTTCTCCAAAACCATTTTTACTGGGATTTTCTCACTCTATTGCATAGGAATTCCACACCACTTTGTCCAGATATGACTGGATGAAAGGAGAAATATCCGGTTGTGTTTTGGCTAACTCAATCCCAGATATTGCTACAGCCTCTGTGTTTGTGTTTTCCTGATATTATCCTTGGACTTTATTGTTTTGAATGTTTTTTATCAGGGAACATTTAATTTGTTTTTAGAAACACTACTTGGTTTCACATGGAGATATCAGCTCTACACATTCGTATTTTCTAGGGAAAAAGCTAGAGGAACTGCGACAAACAAACATGATACTTCTGTTTGTATAGATGACATTTTATGCACTTGCCTAACGAAAAGACTTTGCTTTTCTCCAAAACCATTTTTACTGTGATTTCTCAGTCCATTGCATAAGAATTCCACACCATTTTGTCCGGATATGACTGGATGAAACCAGAAATATCCGGTTGTGTTTTGGTTAACTCAATCCCAGATATTGCTACAGCCTCTGTGTTTGTGTTTTCCTGATATTATGCTCGCACTTTATTGTTTTGAATGCTTTTTATCAGGGAACATTTAATTTTGTGTTTGGAAACACTAATGGGTTCCACATGGAGACACCAGCTCTACACATTCGTATTTCTAGGGAGAAAGCTAGAGGAACTGTGGCAAACAAACATGATATATCTGTTTGTATCAATGACATTTTATGCACTTGCCTAACGACAAGACTTTGCTTTTCTCCAAAACCATTTTTACTCTGATTTTCTCAGTCCATTGCATAAGAATTCCACACCATTTTGTCCGGATATGACTGGATGAAACCAGAAATATCCGGTTGTGCTTTGGCTAACTCAATCCGAAATATTGTGAAAGCCTCTGTGTGTGTGTTTTCTGGATATTATCGATGGACTTTATTGTTTTGAATGTTTTTATCAGGGAACATTTAGTTTTGTACCATTGAAACACTAGTTTGTTCATCATGGGGACACCAGCTCTACACATTCGTATTTTCTAGGGAGAGAGCTGGAGGAACTGTGACAAACAAACCTGATATTTATTTTGTATCGATGACATTTTATGCACTTGCCTAACGAAAAGACTTTGCTTTTCTCCAAAACCATTTTTACTGGGATTTTCTTGGTCCATTGCCTGCAAATTCCACACCACTTTGTCAGGATATCACTGGATGAAAGGAGATATATCAGGTTGTGTTTTGGCTAACTCAATCCCAGATATTGCTACAGCCTCTGTGTTTGTGTTTTCCTGATATTATCCTCAGACTTTATGGTTTTGAATGTTTTTTATCAGGGAACATTTAATTTTGTGCTTGGAAACACTAGTTGGTTCCACATGGAGACATCAGCTCTACGCATTCGTATTTTCTAGGGAGAAAGCTAGAGGAACTGCGACAAACAAACATGATATTTCTGTTTGTATCGATGACATTTTATGCACTTGCCTAACGAAAAGACTTTGCTTTCCTCCAAAACCATTTTTACTCTGATTTTCTCAGTCCATTGCATAAGAATTCCACACCATTTTGTCCCAATATGACTGGATGAAACCAGAAATATCCGGTTGTCGTTTCGCTAACTCAATCCGAAATATTGTGAAAGCCTCTGTGTGTGTGTTTTCTGGATATTATCGATGGACTTTATTGTTTTGAATGTTTTTATCAGGGAACATTTAATTTTGTACCGTTGAAACACTAGTTTGTTCATCATGGGGACACCAGCTCTACACATTCGTATTTTCTAGGGAGAATGCTGGAGGAACTGCGACACACTAACCTGATATTTCTGTTTGTATAGATGATATTTTATGCACTTGCCTAACGAAAAGAATTTGCTTTTCTCCAAAACCATTTTTACTGGGATTTTCTCGGTCCATTGCCTACGAATTCCAGAAGAGTTTGTCTGGATGACTGGATAAAACCGGAAATATCCGGTTCTGTTTGGCTAACTCAATTCGAAATAATGTGAAAGCCTCTGTGTGTGTGTTTTCTGGATATTATCGATGGAATTTATTGTTTTGAATGCTTTTCTCAGGGAAAATTTAATGCTCTGCTTGGAAACACAAATTGGTTCCACATGGAGACTCCAGTGCTACACATTCGTATTTTCCAGGGAGTAAACTAGAGGAACTGCGGTAAACAAACATGATATTTCTGTTTGTATCGATGACATTTTATGCACTTGCCTAACGAAAAGACTTTGCTTTTCTCCAAAACCATTTTTACTCTGATTTTCTCAGTCCATTGCATACTAATTCCACACCATTTTGTCCGGATATGACTGGATGAAAGGAGAAATATCCGCTTGTGTTTTGGCTAACTCAGTCCCAGATATTGCTACAGCCTCTGTGTGTGTGTTTTCTGGATATTATCGATGGACTTTATTGCTTTGAATGTTTTTATCAGGGAACATTTAATTTTGTACCATTGAAACACTAGTTTGTTCATCATGGGGACACCAGCTCTACACATTCGTATTTTCTTGGGAGAAAGCTAGAGGAACTGCGACAAACAAACATGATATTTCTGTTTCTATAAATGACATTTTATACGTTGCCTAAGGAAAAGAATTTGCTTTTCTCCAAAACCATTTTTACTATGATTTTCTCACTCTATTGCATACGAATTCCACACCATTTTGTCCGGATATGACTGGATGATACAAGAAATATCCAGTTGTGTTTTGGCTAACTCAATCCCAGATATTGCTACAGCCTCTGTGTTTGTGTTTTCCTGATATTATCAACGGACTTTATTGTTTTGAATGCTTTTTATCAGGGAACATTTAATTTTGTGTTTGGATACACTAATTGGTTCCGCATGGAGACACCAGCACTACACATTCGTATTTTCTAGGGAGAAAACTAGAGGAACTGTGGCAAACAAACATGCTATTTCTGTTTGTATCAATGACATTTTACGCACTTGCCTAAAAAAAAGACTTTGCTTTTCTCCAAAACCATTTTTACTGTGATTTTCTCCGTCCTTTGCTTACGGATTCTACACCACTTTGTCCGGATATGACTGGATGAAACCAGAAATATCCGGTTGAGTTTTGCTAACTCAATCTGAAATATTTTGAAAGTCTCGGCGTTTGTGTTTTCTGGATATTATCAATGGACTTTATTGATTTGAATGTTTTTATCAGGGAACATTTAATTTTGTACCGTTGAAACACTAGTTTGTTCAACATGGGGACTCCAGCTCTACACATTCGTATTTTCTAGGCAGAAAGCTAGAGGAACTGCGACAAACAAACCTGATATTTCTGTTTGTATAGATGACATTTTATGCACTTGCCTAATGAAAAGACTTTGCTTTTCTCCAAAACCATTTTTACTGTGATTTTCTCACTCTATTGCATAGGAATTCCACACCACTTTGTCCAGATATGACTGGATGAAAGGAGAAATATCCGGTTGTGTTTTGGCTAACTCAATCCCAGATATTGCTACAGCCTCTGTGTTTCTGTTTTCCTGATATTATCCTTGGACTTTATTGTTTTGAATGTTTTTTATCAGGGAACATTTAATTTGTTTTTAGAAACACTACTTGGTTTTACTTGGAGATATCAGCTCTACACATTCGTATTTTCTAGGGAAAAAGCTAGAGGAACTGCGACAAACAAACATGATACTTCTGTTTGTATAGATGACATTTTATGCACTTGCCTAACGACAAGACTTTGCTTTTCTCCAAAACCATTTTTACTCTGATTTTCTCAGTCCATTGCATAAGAATTCCACACCATTTTGTCCGGATATGACTGGATGAAACCAGAAATATCCGGTTGTGCTTTGGCTAACTCAATCCGAAATATTGTGAAAGCCTCTGTGTGTGTGTTTTCTGGATATTATCGATGGACTTTATTGTTTTGAATGTTTTTTATCAGGGAACATTTAGTTTTGTACCATTGAAACACTAGTTTGTTCATCATGGGGACACCAGCTCTACACATTCGTATTTTCTAGGGAGAGAGCTGGAGGAACTGTGACAAACAAACCTGATATTTATTTTGTATCGATGACATTTTATGCACTTGCCTAACGAAAAGACTTTGCTTTTCTCCAAAACCATTTTTACTGGGATTTTCTTGGTCCATTGCCTGCGAATTCCACACCACTTTGTCAGGATATCACTGGATGAAAGGAGATATATCAGGTTGTGTTTTGGCTAACTCAATCCCAGATATTGCTACAGCCTCTGTGTTTGTGTTTTCCTGATATTATCCTCAGACTTTATGGTTTTGAATGTTTTTTATCAGGGAACATTTAATTTTGTGCTTGGAAACACTAGTTGGTTCCACATGGAGACATCAGCTCTACGCATTCGTATTTTCTAGGGAGAAAGCTAGAGGAACTGCGACAAACAAACATGATATTTCTGTTTGTATAGATGACATTTTATGCACTTGCCTAACAAAAAGACTTTGCTTTTCTCCAAAACCATTTTTACTGGGATTTTCTCGGTCCATTGCCTACGAATTCCACACCAGTTTTTCCGGATATGGCTGGATGAAACCAGAAATATCCGGTTGAGTTTTGGCTAACTCAATCCGAAATATTGTGAATGCCTCTGTGTGTGTGTTTTCTGGATATTATCAATGGAATTTATTGTTTTGAATGTTTTTTATCAGGGAACATTTAATGTTGTGCTGGGAAACACAAATTGGTTCTACATGGAGACTCCAGTGCTACACATTCGTAATTTCTAGGGAGGAAGCTAGAGGAACTGCGGCAAACAAACATGATATTTCTGTTTGTATCGATGACATTTTATGCACTTGCCTAACGAAAAGACTTTGCTTTTCTCCAAAACCATTTTTACTCTGATTTTCTCGGTCCATTGCATATGAATTCCACAAGAGTTTGTCTGGATGACTGGATAAAACCGGAAATATCCGGTTGTGTTTGGCTAACACAATCCGAAATATTGTGAAAGCCTCTGTGTGTGTGTTTTCTGGATATTTTCGATGGAATTTATTGTTTTGAATGCTTTTTATCAGGGAACATTTAATTTTGTGCCATAGAAACACTAATTGGTTCCACATGGAGACACGAGCTCTACACATTCGTATTTTCTAGGGAGGAAGCTAGAGGAACTGTGGCAAACAAACATGATATTTCTGTTTGTATAGATGACTTTTTAAGCACTTGCCTAATGAAAAGACTTTGCTTTTCTCCAAAACCATTTTTACTCTGATTTTTCGGTCCATTGCATATGAATTCCACACCACTTTGTCCGGATATGACTGGTTGAAACCAGAAATATCCGGTTGAGTTTTGGCTAACTCAATCCGAAATATTGTGAATGCCTCTGTGTTTGTGTTTTCTGGATATTATCGATGGAATTTATTGTTTGAATGTTTTTTATCAGGGAACATTTAATGTTGTGCAGGGAAACACAAATTGGTTCTACATGGAGACTCCAGTGCTACACATTCGTAATTTCTAGGGAGGAAGCTAGAGGAACTGCGGCAAACAAACATGATATTTCTGTTTGTATCGATGACATTTTATGCACTTGCCTAACGAAAAGACTTTGCTTTTCTCCAAAACCATTTTTACTCTGATTTTCTCAGTCCATTGCATAAGAATTCCACACCAGTTTTTCCGGATATGGCGGGTTGAAACCAGAAATATCCGTTTGAGTTTTGGCTAACTCAATCCAAAATAATGTGAATGCTTCTGTGTGTGTGTTTTCTGGATATTATCGATGGACTTTCTTGTTTTGAATATTTTCATCAGGGAACATTTAATTTTATACCGTTGAAACTCCAATTGGTTCATCACGGGGGCAACTGCTCTACACATTCGTATTTCTAGGGAGAAAGGTAGAGGAACTGCGGCAAACATGATATTTCTGTTTGTATCTATGACATTTTATGCACTTGCCTAATGAAAAGAATTTGCTTTTCTCCAAAACCATTTTTACTGTGATTTTCTCGGTCCATTGCATTCGAATTCCACACCACTTTGTCCGGATATGACTGGATGAAACAAGAAATATCCAGTTGTGTTTTGGCTAACTCAATCCCAGATATTCCTAGAGCCTCTGTGTTTGTGTTTTCCTGATATTATCCTCGGACTTTATTGTTTCGAATGCTTTTTAGCAGGGAGCATTTAATTTTGTACCGTAGAAACACTAATTGGTTCCACATGGAGACAACAGCTCTACACATTCGTATTTTCGAGGGAGAAAGCTAGAGGAACTGCGACAAACAAACATGATATTTCTGTTTGTATAGATGACATTTTATGCACTTGCCTAACGAAAAGACTTTGCTTTTCTCCAAAACCATTTTTACTCTGATTTTCTCAGTCCATTGCATACTAATTCCACACCATTTTGTCCGGATATGACTGGATGAAAGGAGAAATATCCGCTTGTGTTTTGGCTAACTCAGTCCCAGATATTGCTACAGCCTCTGTGTGTGTGTTTTCTGGATATTATCGATGGACTTTATTGCTTTGAATGTTTTTATCAGGGAACATTTAATTTTGTACCATTGAAACACTAGTTTGTTCATCATGGGGACACCAGCTCTACACATTCGTATTTTCTTGGGAGAAAGCTAGAGGAACTGCGACAAACAAACATGATATTTCTGTTTCTATAAATGACATTTTATACGTTGCCTAAGGAAAAGAATTTGCTTTTCTCCAAAACCATTTTTACTATGATTTTCTCACTCTATTGCATACGAATTCCACACCACTTTGTCCGGATATGACTGGATGAAACAAGAAATATCCAGTTGTGTTTTGGCTAACTCAATCCCAGATATTGCTACAGCCCCTGTGTTTGTGTTTTCCTGATATTATCAACGGACTTTATTGTTTTGAATGCTTTTTATCAGGGAATATTTAATTTTGTGTTTGGATACACTAATTGGTTCCGCATGGAGACACCAGCACTACACATTCGTATATTCTAGGGAGAAAACTAGAGGAACTGTGGCAAACAAACATGCTATTTCTGTTTGTATCAATGACATTTTACGCACTTGCCTAACGAAAAGACTTTGCTTTTCTCCAAAACCATTTTTACTGTGATTTTCTCCGTCCTTTGCTTACGGATTCTACACCACTTTGTCCGGATATGACTGGATGAAACCAGAAATATCCAGTTGAGTTTTGCTAACTCAATCTGAAATATTTTGAAAGTCTCGGCGTTTGTGTTTTCTGGATATTATCAATGGACTTTATTGATTTGAATGTTTTTATCAGGGAACATTTAATTTTGTACCGTTGAAACACTAGTTTGTTCAACATGGGGACTCCAGCTCTACACATTCGTATTTTCTAGGCAGAAAGCTAGAGGAACTGCGACAAACAAACCTGATATTTCTGTTTGTATAGATGACATTTTATGCACTTGCCTAACGAAAAGACTTTGCTTTTCTCCAAAACCATTTTTACTGTGATTTTCTCACTCTATTGCATAGGAATTCCACACCACTTTGTCCAGATATGACTGGATGAAAGGAGAAATATCCGGTTGTGTTTTGGCTAACTCAATCCCAGATATTGCTACAGCCTCTGTGTTTGTGTTTTCCTGATATTATCCTTGGACTTTATTGTTTTGAATGTTTTTTATCAGGGAACATTTAATTTGTTTTTAGAAACACTACTTGGTTTCACATGGAGATATCAGCTCTACACATTCGTATTTTCTAGGGAAAAAACTAGAGGAACTGCGACAAACAAACATGATACTTCTGTTTGTATAGATGACATTTTATGCACTTGCCTAACGAAAAGACTTTGCTTTTCTCCAAAACCATTTTTACTGTGATTTCTCAGTCCATTGCATAAGAATTCCACACCATTTTGTCCGGATATGACTGGATGAAACCAGAAATATCCGGTTGTGTTTTGGTTAACTCAATCCCAGATATTGCTACAGCCTCTGTGTTTGTGTTTTCCTGATATTATGCTCAGACTTTATGGTTTTGAATGCTTTTTATCAGGGAACATTTAATTTTGTGTTTGGAAACACTAATGGGTTCCACATGGAGACACCAGCTCTACACATTCGTATTTCTAGGGAGAAAGCTAGAGGAACTGTGGCAAACAAACATGATATTTCTGTTTGTATCAATGACATTTTATGCACTTGCCTAACGACAAGATTTTGCTTTTCTCCAAAACCATTTTTACTCTGATTTTCTCAGTCCATTGCATAAGAATTCCACACCATTTTGTCCGGATATGACTGGATGAAACCAGAAATATCCGGTTGTGCTTTGGCTAACTCAATCCGAAATATTGTGAAAGCCTCTGTGTGTGTGTTTTCTGGATATTATCGATGGACTTTATTGTTTTGAATGTTTTTATCAGGGAACATTTAGTTTTGTACCATTGAAACACTAGTTTGTTCATCATGGGGACACCAGCTCTACACATTCGTATTTTCTAGGGAGAGAGCTGGAGGAACTGTGACAAACAAACCTGATATTTATTTTGTATCGATGACATTTTATGCACTTGCCTAACGAAAAGACTTTGCTTTTCTCCAAAACCATTTTTACTGGGATTTTCTTGGTCCATTGCCTGCAAATTCCACACCACTTTGTCAGGATATCACTGGATGAAAGGAGATATATCAGGTTGTGTTTTGGCTAACTCAATCCCAGATATTGCTACAGCCTCTGTGTTTGTGTTTTCCTGATATTATCCTCAGACTTTATGGTTTTGAATGTTTTTTATCAGGGAACATTTAATTTTGTGCTTGGAAACACTAGTTGGTTCCACATGGAGACATCAGCTCTACGCATTCGTATTTTCTAGGGAGAAAGCTAGAGGAACTGCGACAAACAAACATGATATTTCTGTTTGTATCGATGACATTTTATGCACTTGCCTAACGAAAAGACTTTGCTTTTCTCCAAAACCATTTTTACTGTGATTTTCTCGGTCCATTGCCTACGAATTCCACACCAGTTTTTCCGGATATGGCTGGATGAAACCAGAAATATCCGGTTGAGTTTTGGCTAACTCAATCCGAAATATTGTGAATGCCTCTGTGTTTGTGTTTTCTGGATATTATCAATGGAATTTATTGTTTTGAATGTTTTTTATCAGGGAACATTTAATGTTGTGCTGGGAAACACAAATTGGTTCTACATGGAGACTCCAGTGCTACACATTCGTAATTTCTAGGGAGGAAGCTAGAGGAACTGCGGCAAACAAACATGATATTTCTGTTTGTATCGATGACATTTTATGCACTTGCCTAACGAAAAGACTTTGCTTTTCTCCAAAACCATTTTTACTCTGATTTTCTCAGTCCATTGCATATGAATTCCACAAGAGTTTGTCTGGATGACTGGATAAAACTGGAAATATCCGGTTGTGTTTGGCTAACACAATCCGAAATATTGTGAAAGCCTCTGTGTGTGTGTTTTCTGGATATTTTCGATGGACTTTATTGTTTTGAATGCTTTTTATCAGGGAACATTTAATTTTGTACCATAGAAACACTAATTGGTTCCACATGGAGACACGAGCTCTACACATTCGTATTTTCTAGGGAGGAAGCTAGAGGAACTGTGGCAAACAAACATGATATTTCTGTTTGTATAGATGACTTTTTAAGCACTTGCCTAATGAAAAGACTTTGCTTTTCTCCAAAACCATTTTTACTCTGATTTTTCGGTCCATTGCATATGAATTCCACACCACTTTGTCCGGATATGACTGGTTGAAACCAGAAATATCCGGTGGTGTTTTGGCGAACTCAATCCGAAATATTGTGAATGCCTCTGTGTTTGTGTTTTCTGGATATTATCGATGGAATTTATTGTTTGAATGTTTTTTATCAGGGAACATTTAATGTTGTGCAGGGAAACACAAATTGGTTCTACATGGAGACTCCAGTGCTACACATTTGTAATTTCTAGGGAGGAAGCTAGAGGAACTGCGGCAAACAAACATGATATTTCTGTTTGTATCGATGACATTTTATGCACTTGCCTAACGAAAAGACTTTGCTTTTCTCCAAAACCATTTTTACTCTGATTTTCTCAGTCCATTGCATAAGAATTCCACACCAGTTTTTCCGGATATGGCGGGTTGAAACCAGAAATATCCGTTTGAGTTTTGGCTAACTCAATCCAAAATAATGTGAATGCTTCTGTGTGTGTGTTTTCTGGATATTATCGATGGACTTTCTTGTTTTGAATATTTTCATCAGGGAACATTTAATTTTATACCGTTGAAACTCCAATTGGTTCATCACGGGGGCAACAGCTCTACACATTCGTATTTCTAGGGAGAAAGGTAGAGGAACTGCGGCAAACATGATATTTCTGTTTGTATCTATGACATTTTATGCACTTGCCTAATGAAAAGAATTTGCTTTTCTCCAAAACCATTTTTACTGTGATTTTCTCGGTCCATTGCATTCGAATTCCACACCACTTTGTCCGGATATGACTGGATGAAACAAGAAATATCCAGTTGTGTTTTGGCTAACTCAATCCCAGATATTCCTAGAGCCTCTGTGTTTGTGTTTTCCTGATATTATCCTCGGACTTTATTGTTTCGAATGCTTTTTAGCAGGGAGCATTTAATTTTGTACCGTAGAAACACTAATTGATTCCACATGGAGACAACAGCTCTACACATTCGTATTTTCGAGGGAGAAAGCTAGAGGAACTGCGACAAACAAACATGATATTTCTGTTTGTATAGATGACATTTTATGCACTTGCCTAACGAAAAGACTTTGCTTTTCTCCAAAACCATTTTTACTCTGATTTTCTCAGTCCATTGCATACTAATTCCACACCATTTTGTCCGGATATGACTGGATGAAAGGAGAAATATCCGCTTGTGTTTTGGCTAACTCAGTCCCAGATATTGCTACAGCCTCTGTGTGTGTGTTTTCTGGATATTATCGATGGACTTTATTGCTTTGAATGTTTTTATCAGGGAACATTTAATTTTGTACCATTGAAACACTAGTTTGTTCATCATGGGGACACCAGCTCTACACATTCGTATTTTCTTGGGAGAAAGCTAGAGGAACTGCGACAAACAAACATGATATTTCTGTTTCTATAAATGACATTTTATACGTTGCCTAAGGAAAAGAATTTGCTTTTCTCCAAAACCATTTTTACTATGATTTTCTCACTCTATTGCATACGAATTCCACACCACTTTGTCCGGATATGACTGGATGAAACAAGAAATATCCAGTTGTGTTTTGGCTAACTCAATCCCAGATATTGCTACAGCCTCTGTGTTTGTGTTTTCCTGATATTATCAACGGACTTTATTGTTTTGAATGCTTTTTATCAGGGAATATTTAATTTTGTGTTTGGATACACTAATTGGTTCTGCATGGAGACACCAGCACTACACATTCGTATATTCTAGGGAGAAAACTAGAGGAACTGTGGCAAACAAACATGCTATTTCTGTTTGTATCAATGACATTTTACGCACTTGCCTAACGAAAAGACTTTGCTTTTCTCCAAAACCATTTTTACTGTGATTTTCTCCGTCCTTTGCTTACGGATTCTACACCACTTTGTCCGGATATGACTGGATGAAACCAGAAATATCCGGTTGAGTTTTGCTAACTCAATCTGAAATATTTTGAAAGTCTCGGCGTTTGTGTTTTCTGGATATTATCAATGGACTTTATTGCTTTGAATGTTTTTATCAGGGAACATTTAATTTTGTACCGTTGAAACACTAGTTTGTTCAACATGGGGACTCCAGCTCTACACATTCGTATTTTCTAGGCAGAAAGCTAGAGGAACTGCGACAAACAAACCTGATATTTCTGTTTGTATAGATGACATTTTATGCACTTGCCTAACGAAAAGACTTTGCTTTTCTCCAAAACCATTTTTACTGGGATTTTCTCACTCTATTGCATAGGAATTCCACACCACTTTGTCCAGATATGACTGGATGAAAGGAGAAATATCCGGTTGTGTTTTGGCTAACTCAATCCCAGATATTGCTACAGCCTCTGTGTTTGTGTTTTCCTGATATTATCCTTGGACTTTATTGTTTTGAATGTTTTTTATCAGGGAACATTTAATTTGTTTTTAGAAACACTACTTGGTTTCACATGGAGATATCAGCTCTACACATTCGTATTTTCTAGGGAAAAAGCTAGAGGAACTGCGACAAACAAACATGATACTTCTGTTTGTATAGATGACATTTTATGCACTTGCCTAACGAAAAGACTTTGCTTTTCTCCAAAACCATTTTTACTGTGATTTCTCAGTCCATTGCATAAGAATTCCACACCATTTTGTCCGGATATGACTGGATGAAACCAGAAATATCCGGTTGTGTTTTGGTTAACTCAATCCCAGATATTGCTACAGCCTCTGTGTTTGTGTTTTCCTGATATTATGCTCGCACTTTATTGTTTTGAATGCTTTTTATCAGGGAACATTTAATTTTGTGTTTGGAAACACTAATGGGTTCCACATGGAGACACCAGCTCTACACATTCGTATTTCTAGGGAGAAAGCTAGAGGAACTGTGGCAAACAAACATGATATATCTGTTTGTATCAATGACATTTTATGCACTTGCCTAACGACAAGACTTTGCTTTTCTCCAAAACCATTTTTACTCTGATTTTCTCAGTCCATTGCATAAGAATTCCACACCATTTTGTCCGGATATGACTGGATGAAACCAGAAATATCCGGTTGTGCTTTGGCTAACTCAATCCGAAATATTGTGAAAGCCTCTGTGTGTGTGTTTTCTGGATATTATCGATGGACTTTATTGTTTTGAATGTTTTTATCAGGGAACATTTAGTTTTGTACCATTGAAACACTAGTTTGTTCATCATGGGGACACCAGCTCTACACATTCGTATTTTCTAGGGAGAGAGCTGGAGGAACTGTGACAAACAAACCTGATATTTATTTTGTATCGATGACATTTTATGCACTTGCCTAACGAAAAGACTTTGCTTTTCTCCAAAACCATTTTTACTGGGATTTTCTTGGTCCATTGCCTGCAAATTCCACACCACTTTGTCAGGATATCACTGGATGAAAGGAGATATATCAGGTTGTGTTTTGGCTAACTCAATCCCAGATATTGCTACAGCCTCTGTGTTTGTGTTTTCCTGATATTATCCTCAGACTTTATGGTTTTGAATGTTTTTTATCAGGGAACATTTAATTTTGTGCTTGGAAACACTAGTTGGTTCCACATGGAGACATCAGCTCTACGCATTCGTATTTTCTAGGGAGAAAGCTAGAGGAACTGCGACAAACAAACATGATATTTCTGTTTGTATCGATGACATTTTATGCACTTGCCTAACGAAAAGACTTTGCTTTCCTCCAAAACCATTTTTACTCTGATTTTCTCAGTCCATTGCATAAGAATTCCACACCATTTTGTCCCAATATGACTGGATGAAACCAGAAATATCCGGTTGTCGTTTCGCTAACTCAATCCGAAATATTGTGAAAGCCTCTGTGTGTGTGTTTTCTGGATATTATCGATGGACTTTATTGTTTTGAATGTTTTTATCAGGGAACATTTAATTTTGTACCGTTGAAACACTAGTTTGTTCATCATGGGGACACCAGCTCTACACATTCGTATTTTCTAGGGAGAATGCTGGAGGAACTGCGACACACTAACCTGATATTTCTGTTTGTATAGATGATATTTTATGCACTTGCCTAACGAAAAGAATTTGCTTTTCTCCAAAACCATTTTTACTGGGATTTTCTCGGTCCATTGCCTACGAATTCCAGAAGAGTTTGTCTGGATGACTGGATAAAACCGGAAATATCCGGTTCTGTTTGGCTAACTCAATTCGAAATAATGTGAAAGCCTCTGTGTGTGTGTTTTCTGGATATTATCGATGGAATTTATTGTTTTGAATGCTTTTCTCAGGGAAAATTTAATGCTCTGCTTGGAAACACAAATTGGTTCCACATGGAGACTCCAGTGCTACACATTCGTATTTTCCAGGGAGTAAACTAGAGGAACTGCGGTAAACAAACATGATATTTCTGTTTGTATCGATGACATTTTATGCACTTGCCTAACGAAAAGACTTTGCTTTTCTCCAAAACCATTTTTACTCTGATTTTCTCAGTCCATTGCATACTAATTCCACACCATTTTGTCCGGATATGACTGGATGAAAGGAGAAATATCCGCTTGTGTTTTGGCTAACTCAGTCCCAGATATTGCTACAGCCTCTGTGTGTGTGTTTTCTGGATATTATCGATGGACTTTATTGCTTTGAATGTTTTTATCAGGGAACATTTAATTTTGTACCATTGAAACACTAGTTTGTTCATCATGGGGACACCAGCTCTACACATTCGTATTTTCTTGGGAGAAAGCTAGAGGAACTGCGACAAACAAACATGATATTTCTGTTTCTATAAATGACATTTTATACGTTGCCTAAGGAAAAGAATTTGCTTTTCTCCAAAACCATTTTTACTATGATTTTCTCACTCTATTGCATACGAATTCCACACCATTTTGTCCGGATATGACTGGATGATACAAGAAATATCCAGTTGTGTTTTGGCTAACTCAATCCCAGATATTGCTACAGCCTCTGTGTTTGTGTTTTCCTGATATTATCAACGGACTTTATTGTTTTGAATGCTTTTTATCAGGGAACATTTAATTTTGTGTTTGGATACACTAATTGGTTCCGCATGGAGACACCAGCACTACACATTCGTATTTTCTAGGGAGAAAACTAGAGGAACTGTGGCAAACAAACATGCTATTTCTGTTTGTATCAATGACATTTTACGCACTTGCCTAAAAAAAAGACTTTGCTTTTCTCCAAAACCATTTTTACTGTGATTTTCTCCGTCCTTTGCTTACGGATTCTACACCACTTTGTCCGGATATGACTGGATGAAACCAGAAATATCCGGTTGAGTTTTGCTAACTCAATCTGAAATATTTTGAAAGTCTCGGCGTTTGTGTTTTCTGGATATTATCAATGGACTTTATTGATTTGAATGTTTTTATCAGGGAACATTTAATTTTGTACCGTTGAAACACTAGTTTGTTCAACATGGGGACTCCAGCTCTACACATTCGTATTTTCTAGGCAGAAAGCTAGAGGAACTGCGACAAACAAACCTGATATTTCTGTTTGTATAGATGACATTTTATGCACTTGCCTAATGAAAAGACTTTGCTTTTCTCCAAAACCATTTTTACTGTGATTTTCTCACTCTATTGCATAGGAATTCCACACCACTTTGTCCAGATATGACTGGATGAAAGGAGAAATATCCGGTTGTGTTTTGGCTAACTCAATCCCAGATATTGCTACAGCCTCTGTGTTTCTGTTTTCCTGATATTATCCTTGGACTTTATTGTTTTGAATGTTTTTTATCAGGGAACATTTAATTTGTTTTTAGAAACACTACTTGGTTTTACTTGGAGATATCAGCTCTACACATTCGTATTTTCTAGGGAAAAAGCTAGAGGAACTGCGACAAACAAACATGATACTTCTGTTTGTATAGATGACATTTTATGCACTTGCCTAACGACAAGACTTTGCTTTTCTCCAAAACCATTTTTACTCTGATTTTCTCAGTCCATTGCATAAGAATTCCACACCATTTTGTCCGGATATGACTGGATGAAACCAGAAATATCCGGTTGTGCTTTGGCTAACTCAATCCGAAATATTGTGAAAGCCTCTGTGTGTGTGTTTTCTGGATATTATCGATGGACTTTATTGTTTTAATGTTTTTTATCAGGGAACATTTAGTTTTGTACCATTGAAACACTAGTTTGTTCATCATGGGGACACCAGCTCTACACATTCGTATTTTCTAGGGAGAGAGCTGGAGGAACTGTGACAAACAAACCTGATATTTATTTTGTATCGATGACATTTTATGCACTTGCCTAACGAAAAGACTTTGCTTTTCTCCAAAACCATTTTTACTGGGATTTTCTTGGTCCATTGCCTGCGAATTCCACACCACTTTGTCAGGATATCACTGGATGAAAGGAGATATATCAGGTTGTGTTTTGGCTAACTCAATCCCAGATATTGCTACAGCCTCTGTGTTTGTGTTTTCCTGATATTATCCTCAGACTTTATGGTTTTGAATGTTTTTTATCAGGGAACATTTAATTTTGTGCTTGGAAACACTAGTTGGTTCCACATGGAGACATCAGCTCTACGCATTCGTATTTTCTAGGGAGAAAGCTAGAGGAACTGCGACAAACAAACATGATATTTCTGTTTGTATAGATGACATTTTATGCACTTGCCTAACAAAAAGACTTTGCTTTTCTCCAAAACCATTTTTACTGGGATTTTCTCGGTCCATTGCCTACGAATTCCACACCAGTTTTTCCGGATATGGCTGGATGAAACCAGAAATATCCGGTTGAGTTTTGGCTAACTCAATCCGAAATATTGTGAATGCCTCTGTGTGTGTGTTTTCTGGATATTATCAATGGAATTTATTGTTTTGAATGTTTTTTATCAGGGAACATTTAATGTTGTGCTGGGAAACACAAATTGGTTCTACATGGAGACTCCAGTGCTACACATTCGTAATTTCTAGGGAGGAAGCTAGAGGAACTGCGGCAAACAAACATGATATTTCTGTTTGTATCGATGACATTTTATGCACTTGCCTAACGAAAAGACTTTGCTTTTCTCCAAAACCATTTTTACTCTGATTTTCTCGGTCCATTGCATATGAATTCCACAAGAGTTTGTCTGGATGACTGGATAAAACCGGAAATATCCGGTTGTGTTTGGCTAACACAATCCGAAATATTGTGAAAGCCTCTGTGTGTGTGTTTTCTGGATATTTTCGATGGAATTTATTGTTTTGAATGCTTTTTATCAGGGAACATTTAATTTTGTGCCATAGAAACACTAATTGGTTCCACATGGAGACACGAGCTCTACACATTCGTATTTTCTAGGGAGGAAGCTAGAGGAACTGTGGCAAACAAACATGATATTTCTGTTTGTATAGATGACTTTTTAAGCACTTGCCTAATGAAAAGACTTTGCTTTTCTCCAAAACCATTTTTACTCTGATTTTTCGGTCCATTGCATATGAATTCCACACCACTTTGTCCGGATATGACTGGTTGAAACCAGAAATATCCGGTTGAGTTTTGGCTAACTCAATCCGAAATATTGTGAATGCCTCTGTGTTTGTGTTTTCTGGATATTATCGATGGAATTTATTGTTTGAATGTTTTTTATCAGGGAACATTTAATGTTGTGCAGGGAAACACAAATTGGTTCTACATGGAGACTCCAGTGCTACACATTCGTAATTTCTAGGGAGGAAGCTAGAGGAACTGCGGCAAACAAACATGATATTTCTGTTTGTATCGATGACATTTTATGCACTTGCCTAACGAAAAGACTTTGCTTTTCTCCAAAACCATTTTTACTCTGATTTTCTCAGTCCATTGCATAAGAATTCCACACCAGTTTTTCCGGATATGGCGGGTTGAAACCAGAAATATCCGTTTGAGTTTTGGCTAACTCAATCCAAAATAATGTGAATGCTTCTGTGTGTGTGTTTTCTGGATATTATCGATGGACTTTCTTGTTTTGAATATTTTCATCAGGGAACATTTAATTTTATACCGTTGAAACTCCAATTGGTTCATCACGGGGGCAACTGCTCTACACATTCGTATTTCTAGGGAGAAAGGTAGAGGAACTGCGGCAAACATGATATTTCTGTTTGTATCTATGACATTTTATGCACTTGCCTAATGAAAAGAATTTGCTTTTCTCCAAAACCATTTTTACTGTGATTTTCTCGGTCCATTGCATTCGAATTCCACACCACTTTGTCCGGATATGACTGGATGAAACAAGAAATATCCAGTTGTGTTTTGGCTAACTCAATCCCAGATATTCCTAGAGCCTCTGTGTTTGTGTTTTCCTGATATTATCCTCGGACTTTATTGTTTCGAATGCTTTTTAGCAGGGAGCATTTAATTTTGTACCGTAGAAACACTAATTGGTTCCACATGGAGACAACAGCTCTACACATTCGTATTTTCGAGGGAGAAAGCTAGAGGAACTGCGACAAACAAACATGATATTTCTGTTTGTATAGATGACATTTTATGCACTTGCCTAACGAAAAGACTTTGCTTTTCTCCAAAACCATTTTTACTCTGATTTTCTCAGTCCATTGCATACTAATTCCACACCATTTTGTCCGGATATGACTGGATGAAAGGAGAAATATCCGCTTGTGTTTTGGCTAACTCAGTCCCAGATATTGCTACAGCCTCTGTGTGTGTGTTTTCTGGATATTATCGATGGACTTTATTGCTTTGAATGTTTTTATCAGGGAACATTTAATTTTGTACCATTGAAACACTAGTTTGTTCATCATGGGGACACCAGCTCTACACATTCGTATTTTCTTGGGAGAAAGCTAGAGGAACTGCGACAAACAAACATGATATTTCTGTTTCTATAAATGACATTTTATACGTTGCCTAAGGAAAAGAATTTGCTTTTCTCCAAAACCATTTTTACTATGATTTTCTCACTCTATTGCATACGAATTCCACACCACTTTGTCCGGATATGACTGGATGAAACAAGAAATATCCAGTTGTGTTTTGGCTAACTCAATCCCAGATATTGCTACAGCCTCTGTGTTTGTGTTTTCCTGATATTATCAACGGACTTTATTGTTTTGAATGCTTTTTATCAGGGAATATTTAATTTTGTGTTTGGATACACTAATTGGTTCCGCATGGAGACACCAGCACTACACATTCGTATATTCTAGGGAGAAAACTAGAGGAACTGTGGCAAACAAACATGCTATTTCTGTTTGTATCAATGACATTTTACGCACTTGCCTAACGAAAAGACTTTGCTTTTCTCCAAAACCATTTTTACTGTGATTTTCTCCGTCCTTTGCTTACGGATTCTACACCACTTTGTCCGGATATGACTGGATGAAACCAGAAATATCCAGTTGAGTTTTGCTAACTCAATCTGAAATATTTTGAAAGTCTCGGCGTTTGTGTTTTCTGGATATTATCAATGGACTTTATTGATTTGAATGTTTTTATCAGGGAACATTTAATTTTGTACCGTTGAAACACTAGTTTGTTCAACATGGGGACTCCAGCTCTACACATTCGTATTTTCTAGGCAGAAAGCTAGAGGAACTGCGACAAACAAACCTGATATTTCTGTTTGTATAGATGACATTTTATGCACTTGCCTAACGAAAAGACTTTGCTTTTCTCCAAAACCATTTTTACTGTGATTTTCTCACTCTATTGCATAGGAATTCCACACCACTTTGTCCAGATATGACTGGATGAAAGGAGAAATATCCGGTTGTGTTTTGGCTAACTCAATCCCAGATATTGCTACAGCCTCTGTGTTTGTGTTTTCCTGATATTATCCTTGGACTTTATTGTTTTGAATGTTTTTTATCAGGGAACATTTAATTTGTTTTTAGAAACACTACTTGGTTTCACATGGAGATATCAGCTCTACACATTCGTATTTTCTAGGGAAAAAACTAGAGGAACTGCGACAAACAAACATGATACTTCTGTTTGTATAGATGACATTTTATGCACTTGCCTAACGAAAAGACTTTGCTTTTCTCCAAAACCATTTTTACTGTGATTTCTCAGTCCATTGCATAAGAATTCCACACCATTTTGTCCGGATATGACTGGATGAAACCAGAAATATCCGGTTGTGTTTTGGTTAACTCAATCCCAGATATTGCTACAGCCTCTGTGTTTGTGTTTTCCTGATATTATGCTCAGACTTTATGGTTTTGAATGCTTTTTATCAGGGAACATTTAATTTTGTGTTTGGAAACACTAATGGGTTCCACATGGAGACACCAGCTCTACACATTCGTATTTCTAGGGAGAAAGCTAGAGGAACTGTGGCAAACAAACATGATATTTCTGTTTGTATCAATGACATTTTATGCACTTGCCTAACGACAAGATTTTGCTTTTCTCCAAAACCATTTTTACTCTGATTTTCTCAGTCCATTGCATAAGAATTCCACACCATTTTGTCCGGATATGACTGGATGAAACCAGAAATATCCGGTTGTGCTTTGGCTAACTCAATCCGAAATATTGTGAAAGCCTCTGTGTGTGTGTTTTCTGGATATTATCGATGGACTTTATTGTTTTGAATGTTTTTATCAGGGAACATTTAGTTTTGTACCATTGAAACACTAGTTTGTTCATCATGGGGACACCAGCTCTACACATTCGTATTTTCTAGGGAGAGAGCTGGAGGAACTGTGACAAACAAACCTGATATTTATTTTGTATCGATGACATTTTATGCACTTGCCTAACGAAAAGACTTTGCTTTTCTCCAAAACCATTTTTACTGGGATTTTCTTGGTCCATTGCCTGCAAATTCCACACCACTTTGTCAGGATATCACTGGATGAAAGGAGATATATCAGGTTGTGTTTTGGCTAACTCAATCCCAGATATTGCTACAGCCTCTGTGTTTGTGTTTTCCTGATATTATCCTCAGACTTTATGGTTTTGAATGTTTTTTATCAGGGAACATTTAATTTTGTGCTTGGAAACACTAGTTGGTTCCACATGGAGACATCAGCTCTACGCATTCGTATTTTCTAGGGAGAAAGCTAGAGGAACTGCGACAAACAAACATGATATTTCTGTTTGTATCGATGACATTTTATGCACTTGCCTAACGAAAAGACTTTGCTTTTCTCCAAAACCATTTTTACTGTGATTTTCTCGGTCCATTGCCTACGAATTCCACACCAGTTTTTCCGGATATGGCTGGATGAAACCAGAAATATCCGGTTGAGTTTTGGCTAACTCAATCCGAAATATTGTGAATGCCTCTGTGTTTGTGTTTTCTGGATATTATCAATGGAATTTATTGTTTTGAATGTTTTTTATCAGGGAACATTTAATGTTGTGCTGGGAAACACAAATTGGTTCTACATGGAGACTCCAGTGCTACACATTCGTAATTTCTAGGGAGGAAGCTAGAGGAACTGCGGCAAACAAACATGATATTTCTGTTTGTATCGATGACATTTTATGCACTTGCCTAACGAAAAGACTTTGCTTTTCTCCAAAACCATTTTTACTCTGATTTTCTCAGTCCATTGCATATGAATTCCACAAGAGTTTGTCTGGATGACTGGATAAATCTGGAAATATCCGGTTGTGTTTGGCTAACACAATCCGAAATATTGTGAAAGCCTCTGTGTGTGTGTTTTCTGGATATTTTCGATGGACTTTATTGTTTTGAATGCTTTTTATCAGGGAACATTTAATTTTGTACCATAGAAACACTAATTGGTTCCACATGGAGACACGAGCTCTACACATTCGTATTTTCTAGGGAGAAAGCTAGAGGAACTGTGGCAAACAAACATGATATTTCTGTTTGTATAGATGACTTTTTAAGCACTTGCCTAATGAAAAGACTTTGCTTTTCTCCAAAACCATTTTTACTCTGATTTTTCGGTCCATTGCATATGAATTCCACACCACTTTGTCCGGATATGACTGGTTGAAACCAGAAATATCCGGTGGTGTTTTGGCTAACTCAATCCGAAATATTGTGAATGCCTCTGTGTTTGTGTTTTCTGGATATTATCGATGGAATTTATTGTTTGAATGTTTTTTATCAGGGAACATTTAATGTTGTGCAGGGAAACACAAATTGGTTCTACATGGAGACTCCAGTGCTACACATTTGTAATTTCTAGGGAGGAAGCTAGAGGAACTGCGGCAAACAAACATGATATTTCTGTTTGTATCGATGACATTTTATGCACTTGCCTAACGAAAAGACTTTGCTTTTCTCCAAAACCATTTTTACTCTGATTTTCTCAGTCCATTGCATAAGAATTCCACACCAGTTTTTCCGGATATGGCGGGTTGAAACCAGAAATATCCGTTTGAGTTTTGGCTAACTCAATCCAAAATAATGTGAATGCTTCTGTGTGTGTGTTTTCTGGATATTATCGATGGACTTTCTTGTTTTGAATATTTTCATCAGGGAACATTTAATTTTATACCGTTGAAACTCCAATTGGTTCATCACGGGGGCAACAGCTCTACACATTCGTATTTCTAGGGAGAAAGGTAGAGGAACTGCGGCAAACATGATATTTCTGTTTGTATCTATGACATTTTATGCACTTGCCTAATGAAAAGAATTTGCTTTTCTCCAAAACCATTTTTACTGTGATTTTCTCGGTCCATTGCATTCGAATTCCACACCACTTTGTCCGGATATGACTGGATGAAACAAGAAATATCCAGTTGTGTTTTGGCTAACTCAATCCCAGATATTCCTAGAGCCTCTGTGTTTGTGTTTTCCTGATATTATCCTCGGACTTTATTGTTTCGAATGCTTTTTAGCAGGGAGCATTTAATTTTGTACCGTAGAAACACTAATTGATTCCACATGGAGACAACAGCTCTACACATTCGTATTTTCGAGGGAGAAAGCTAGAGGAACTGCGACAAACAAACATGATATTTCTGTTTGTATAGATGACATTTTATGCACTTGCCTAACGAAAAGACTTTGCTTTTCTCCAAAACCATTTTTACTCTGATTTTCTCAGTCCATTGCATACTAATTCCACACCATTTTGTCCGGATATGACTGGATGAAAGGAGAAATATCCGCTTGTGTTTTGGCTAACTCAGTCCCAGATATTGCTACAGCCTCTGTGTGTGTGTTTTCTGGATATTATCGATGGACTTTATTGCTTTGAATGTTTTTATCAGGGAACATTTAATTTTGTACCATTGAAACACTAGTTTGTTCATCATGGGGACACCAGCTCTACACATTCGTATTTTCTTGGGAGAAAGCTAGAGGAACTGCGACAAACAAACATGATATTTCTGTTTCTATAAATGACATTTTATACGTTGCCTAAGGAAAAGAATTTGCTTTTCTCCAAAACCATTTTTACTATGATTTTCTCACTCTATTGCATACGAATTCCACACCACTTTGTCCGGATATGACTGGATGAAACAAGAAATATCCAGTTGTGTTTTGGCTAACTCAATCCCAGATATTGCTACAGCCTCTGTGTTTGTGTTTTCCTGATATTATCAACGGACTTTATTGTTTTGAATGCTTTTTATCAGGGAATATTTAATTTTGTGTTTGGATACACTAATTGGTTCCGCATGGAGACACCAGCACTACACATTCGTATTTTCTAGGGAGAAAACTAGAGGAACTGTGGCAAACAAACATGCTATTTCTGTTTGTATCAATGACATTTTACGCACTTGCCTAACGAAAAGACTTTGCTTTTCTCCAAAACCATTTTTACTGTGATTTTCTCCGTCCTTTGCTTACGGATTCTACACCACTTTGTCCGGATATGACTGGATGAAACCAGAAATATCCGGTTGAGTTTTGCTAACTCAATCTGAAATATTTTGAAAGTCTCGGCGTTCGTGTTTTCTGGATATTATCAATGGACTTTATTGCTTTGAATGTTTTTATCAGGGAACATTTAATTTTGTACCGTTGAAACACTAGTTTGTTCAACATGGGGACTCCAGCTCTACACATTCGTATTTTCTAGGCAGAAAGCTAGAGGAACTGCGACAAACAAACCTGATATTTCTGTTTGTATAGATGACATTTTATGCACTTGCCTAACGAAAAGACTTTGCTTTTCTCCAAAACCATTTTTACTGTGATTTTCTCACTCTATTGCATAGGAATTCCACACCACTTTGTCCAGATATGACTGGATGAAAGGAGAAATATCCGGTTGTGTTTTGGCTAACTCAATCCCAGATATTGCTACAGCCTCTGTGTTTGTGTTTTCCTGATATTATCCTTGGACTTTATTGTTTTGAATGTTTTTTATCAGGGAACATTTAATTTGTTTTTAGAAACACTACTTGGTTTCACATGGAGATATCAGCTCTACACATTCGTATTTTCTAGGGAAAAAGCTAGAGGAACTGCGACAAACAAACATGATACTTCTGTTTGTATAGATGACATTTTATGCACTTGCCTAACGAAAAGACTTTGCTTTTCTCCAAAACCATTTTTACTGTGATTTCTCAGTCCATTGCATAAGAATTCCACACCATTTTGTCCGGATATGACTGGATGAAACCAGAAATATCCGGTTGTGTTTTGGTTAACTCAATCCCAGATATTGCTACAGCCTCTGTGTTTGTGTTTTCCTGATATTAACTCGCACTTTATTGTTTTGAATGCTTTTTATCAGGGAACATTTAATTTTGTGTTTGGAAACACTAATGGGTTCCACATGGAGACACCAGCTCTACACATTCGTATTTCTAGGGAGAAAGCTAGAGGAACTGTGGCAAACAAACATGATATATCTCTTTGTATCAATGACATTTTATGCACTTGCCTAACGACAAGACTTTGCTTTTCTCCAAAACCATTTTTACTCTGATTTTCTCAGTCCATTGCATAAGAATTCCACACCATTTTGTCCGGATATGACTGGATGAAACCAGAAATATCCGGTTGTGCTTTGGCTAACTCAATCCGAAATATTGTGAAAGCCTCTGTGTGTGTGTTTTCTGGATATTATCGATGGACTTTATTGTTTTGAATGTTTTTATCAGGGAACATTTAGTTTTGTACCATTGAAACACTAGTTTGCTCATCATGGGGACACCAGCTCTACACATTCGTATTTTCTAGGGAGAGAGCTGGAGGAACTGTGACAAACAAACCTGATATTTATTTTGTATCGATGACATTTTATGCACTTGCCTAACGAAAAGACTTTGCTTTTCTCCAAAACCATTTTTACTGGGATTTTCTTGGTCCATTGCCTGCGAATTCCACACCACTTTGTCAGGATATCACTGGATGAAAGGAGATATATCAGGTTGTGTTTTGGCTAACTCAATCCCAGATATTGCTACAGCCTCTGTGTTTGTGTTTTCCTGATATTATCCTCAGACTTTATGGTTTTGAATGTTTTTTATCAGGGAACATTTAATTTTGTGCTTGGAAACACTAGTTGGTTCCACATGGAGACATCAGCTCTACGCATTCGTATTTTCTAGGGAGAAAGCTAGAGGAACTGCGACAAACAAACATGATATTTCTGTTTGTATCGATGACATTTTATGCACTTGCCTAACGAAAAGACTTTGCTTTTCTCCAAAACCATTTTTACTTGGATTTTCTCGGTCCATTGCCTACGAATTCCACACCAGTTTTTCTGGATATGGCTGGATGAAACCAGAAATATCCGGTTGAGTTTTGGCTAACTCAATCCGAAATATTGTGAATGCCTCTGTGTGTGTGTTTTCTGGATATTATCAATGGAATTTATTGTTTTGAATGTTTTTTATCAGGGAACATTTAATGTTGTGCTGGGAAACACAAATTGGTTCTACATGGAGACTCCAGTGCTACACATTCGTAATTTCTAGGGAGGAAGCTAGAGGAACTGCGGCAAACAAACATGATATTTCTGTTTGTATCGATGACATTTTATGCACTTGCCTAATGAAAAGAATTTGCTTTTCTCCAAAACCATTTTACTCTGATTTTCTCGGTCCATTGCATATGAATTCCACAAGAGTTTGTCTGGATGACTGGATAAAACTGGAAATATCCGGTTGTGTTTGGCTAACACAATCCGAAATATTGTGAAAGCCTCTGTGTGTGTGTTTTCTGGATATTATCGATGGAATTTATTGTTTTGAATGCTTTTTATCAGGGAACATTTAATTTTGTGCCATAGAAACACTAATTGGTTCCACATGGAGACACGAGCTCTACACATTCCTATTTTCTAGGGAGGAAGCTAGAGGAACTGTGGCAAACAAACATGATATTTCTGTTTGTATAGATGACTTTTTAAGCACTTGCCTAATGAAAAGACTTTGCTTTTCTCCAAAACCATTTTTACTCTGATTTTTCGGTCCATTGCATATGAATTCCACACCACTTTGTCCGGATATGACTGGTTGAAACCAGAAATATCCGGTGGTGTTTTGGCTAACTCAATCTGAAATATTGTGAATGCCTCTGTGTTTGTGTTTTCTGGATATTATCGATGGAATTTATTGTTTGAATGTTTTTTATCAGGGAACATTTAATGTTGTGCAGGGAAACACAAATTGGTTCTACATGGAGACTCCAGTGCTACAAATTCGTAATTTCTAGGGAGGAAGCTAGAGGAACTGCGGCATACAAACATGATATTTCTGTTTGTATCGATGACATTTTATGCACTTGCCTAACAAAAAGACTTTGCTTTTCTCCAAAACCATTTTTACTCTGATTTTCTCAGTCCATTGCATAAGAATTCCACACCAGTTTTTCCGGATATGGCGGGTTGAAACCAGAAATATCCGTTTGAGTTTTGGCTAACTCAATCCAAAATAATGTGAATGCTTCTGTGTGTGTGTTTTCTGGATATTATCGATGGACTTTCTTGTTCTGAATATTTTCATCAGGGAACATTTAATTTTATACCGTTGAAACTCCAATTGGTTCATCACGGGGGCAACAGCTCTACACATTCGTATTTCTAGGGAGAAAGGTAGAGGAACTGCGGCAAACATGATATTTCTGTTTGTATCTATGACATTTTATGCACTTGCCTAACGAAAAGAATTTGCTTTTCTCCAAAACCATTTTTACTGTGATTTTCTCGGTCCATTGCATTCGAATTCCACACCACTTTGTCCGGATATGACTGGATGAAACAAGAAATATCCAGTTGTGTTTTGGCTAACTCAATCCCAGATATTCCTAGAGCCTCTGCGTTTGTGTTTTCCTGATATTATCCTCGGACTTTATTGTTTCGAATGCTTTTTAGCAGGGAGCATTTAATTTTGTACCGTAGAAACACTAATTGGTTCCACATGGAGACAACAGCTCTACACATTCGTATTTTCGAGGGAGAAAGCTAGAGGAACTGCGACAAACAAACATGATATTTCTGTTTGTATAGATGACATTTTATCTAATTGCCTAAAGAAAAGACTTTGCTTTTCTCCAAAACCATTTTTACTCTGATTTTCTCAGTCCATTGCATATGAATTCCACACCACTTTGTCCGGATATGACTGGATGAAACCAGAAATATCCGGTTGTGCTTTGGCTAACTCAATCCGAAATATTGTGAAAGCCTCTGTGTGTGTGTTTTCTGGATATTATCGATGGACTTTATTGTTTTGAATGTTTTTATCAGGAACATTTAATTTTGTACTGTTGAAACACTAGTTGGTTCATCATGGGGACACCAGCTCTACACATTCGTATTTTCTAGGGAGGAAGCTAGAGGAACTGCGACAAACATACATGATATTTCTGTTTGTATAAATGACATTTTATACACTGCCTAAGGAAAAGAATTTGCTTTTCTCCAAAACCATTTTTACTGTGATTTTCTCGGTCCACTGCATACGAATTCGACACCACTTTGTCCGGATATGCCTGGATGAAACCAGAAATATCCAGTTGTGTTTTGGCTAACTCAATCCCAGATATTGCTACAGCCTCTGTGTTTGTGTTTTCCTGATATTATCCTCGGACTTTATTGCTTTGAATGTTTTTATCAGGGAACATTTAATTTTGTACCGTTGAAACACTAATTGGTTCATCATGGGGACACCAGCTCTACACATTCGTATTTTCTAGGCAGAAAGCTAGAGGAACTGCCGCAAACAAACATGATATTTCAGTTTGTATAGATGACATTTTATGCACTTGCCTAACGAAAAGACTTTGCTTTTCTCCAAAACCATTTTACTGTGATTTTCTCGGTCCATTGCATACGAATTCCACACCAGTTTGTCCGGATATGACTGGGTGAAACCGGAAATATCCGGTTGTGTTTTTGCTGACTCAATTCCAGTTGTTGCTACAACCTCTGTGTTTGTGTTTTCCTGATATTATCCACAACCTTAATGGTTTTGAATGTTTTTTATCCAAGAACATTTAATTTTGTGCTCAGAAACACTAGTTGATTCCACATGGAGACACTAGGTCTACACATTCGTATTTTCTAGGGAGAAAGCTAGAGGAACTGCCGCAAACAAACATGATAGTTCTGTTTGTATAGATGACATTTTATGCACTTGCCTAACAAAAAGACTTTCCTTTTCTCCAAAACCATTTTTACTGTGATTTTCTCGGTCCATTGCATACCAATTCCACATCACTTTGTCCATATATGCCTGGATGAAAACAGAAATATCCGGTTGTGTTTTGGCTAACTCAATCCCAGATATTGCTACAGCCTCTGTGTTTGTTTTTTCCGGATATTATCAATGGACTTTATTGTTTTGAATGTTTTTATCAGTGAACATTTAATTTTATTCTGGGAAACACTAATTGGTTCCACATGGAGACACCAGCTCTACACATTCGTATTTTCTAGGCAGAAAGCTAGAGGAACTGCGGCAAACAAACATGATAATTCTGTTTGTATAGATGACATTTTATGCACTTGCCTAACGAAGAGACTTGGCTTTTCTCCAAAACCTTTTTTACTCTGATTTTCTCGGTCCATTGCATACAAACTGCACACCACTTTTTCTGGATATTACTGGATGAAACCAGAAATATCCGGTTGTGCTTTGGCTAACTCAATCCCAGATATTGCTACAGCCTCCGTGTTTGTGTTTTGTGGATATTATCGATGGACTTTATTGTTTTGAATGCTTTTTATCAGGGAACATTTAATTTTGTGTTTTGAAACTCTAATTGGTTACACATTGAGACACCAGCTCTACACATTCGTTTTTTCTAGGGAGAAAGCTAGAGGAACTGCGACAAACAAACCTGATATTTCTGTTTGTATCGATGACATTTTATGCACTTGCCTAACAAAAAGACTTTGCTTTTCTCCAAAACCATTTTTACTGTGATTTTCTCGGTCCATTGCATACGAATTCCACACCACTTTGTCCGGATATGACTGGATGAAACCAGAAATATCTGGTTGTGTTTTGGCTAACTCAATCCGAAATATTGTAAAAGCCTCTGTGTTTGTGTTTTCTGAATATTATCGATGGACTTTATTGTTTTGAATGCTGATCCGAAGCCAGGAACCAGGAGCTTCTTCCGGGTCTCCCACACGGTTGCAGAGTCAGGGACCCAAGGACTTGGGCCATCTTTCATTGCTTTCCCAGGCCATAGCAGAGAGCTGGATCAGAAGTGGAGAAGCTAGGACTAGAGCTGGCGCCCATATGGGAAGCTTGCACTGCAGAAGGCGGCGTTACCCACTATGCTGCAGCACCGGCCCCATGGCTGTTTCACTTCTAATCCAGCTCCCTGCTAATGCACCTGGGAAAGCAGTGGAGGTTGGCCCAAGTCCATAGGCCCCTGCACACACATGGGAGACTGGGTGAAACTCCTGGATACTGGCTTCAGCCTGGCCCAGCCCTGGTTGTTGCAGCCATTTGGGGAGTGAATCAGCAGATGGAAGACTCTGTCCTTCCCTCTCTCTCTCTCTCTGTAACTCTAACTTTCAAATAAATAAATAAATAAATCTTGAAAAAAGATCACCAAATTGTTCCCACAGTAGCTGCTCTATTTTATAAACCTACCAGCAACAGCGAAGGTTTCCTATTTCTCCCATCCTTGCCAATGCTTTAATTTATTTGAAAGGCAGAGTGACAGAAAGGGATCTCCTGTCTGCTGGTTCACTCCCCAAAAAGCTGCAGCAGCCCAAAGCCAGGAGCTTAGAACTCCATCTGAGTCTCCTGTCTGCTGTGTGGGTACAGGGGCTCAAGCACTTGGGCTATCTTACACTGCCTTCCTAGGTGCATTAAAAGGGACCTGAATTAGAACTGGAGCAGCTGCAATCAGCACTCATATGGGATGCTGATGTATAGGCAGTGAGTGGCTTATGCCACTGAGTTTTGTGTGACTTTGTCTTGGGTGGTACCACTACTCTAGCTGGTGATTCTTTTTTTTTTTTTCATTTACAAATTTTTTTTTACATTTTTTCTTTTTCTTTTTTTTTAACTTTTATTTAATGAATATAAATTTCCAAAGTACAGCTCATGGGTTACAATGGCTTCCCCCTCCCAAAACTTCCCTCCCACCCACAACCCTCCCCTTTCCCACTCCCTCTCCCCTTCCAATCACATCATGATTCATTTTCAATTCTCTTTATATACAAAAGATCAGTTTAGTATAAATTAGGTAACGATTTCAACAGTTTGCCCCCATATAGCAACACAAAGTGAAAAAAAAAATACTGTTGGAGTACTAGTTATAGCATTAAATAAGAGTGTACAGCACATTAAAGGCAGAGATCCTACATATTATTTTTTAATTACAGCTGAAGAATCAGGGAGGAAAGACACAGGTCACCTCCCTCCATGGTAACACTGACGAGTTGCACTCTCCCATCCGCGCTTTCTTCTCTTCTAGGCCATGGGCATCAATGACCTGCTCTCCTTTGACTTCATGGCTGCCCCACCCAAGGAGACCTGATTGCAGCCATGGAGCAGCTGTCCACACTTGGTGCCCGGATGACGAGGGCCTGCCCCCCCGCCTAGGCCGCAGGGTAAAGACAGAGCTCACTGCCTGCACTTTTGGAAAGACTCCCAAGCCTCTGTCTTCTGTGGCTTTGCAAAATCAAACTCTGAGGCCCTGAGTAAGCTTTGAGGAGAGTTTTAGATGCCTTGTTTTTAACCTGAATTTTCCACCAAAACTTTAAACTGTTTCTTTACAGAAAAGGAGATCTATTCAGTTAGTTTTACCTCAGGATACATTTAGATTGTGGAGTCTAGTCTTTAATTTTAAGAGATGTTTGCACAGTTCCCATGTACCCCAGTGGTAGTGATGTTCTTGGCTACATACATGTCAGAGATCAGTGGGTCCCCGAAAAGACCAAGATCCATATAGCAAGCAAGAATCCATGACGTTTATGCGCTTTTCAGCTTTTCTTTATTGCTTCTTGCCTTCCTCCCCTCTCTCCTTCCTCTCTCGTTCTCCCCAGGCATCCCTCTTATATAGTCCACAGCCTGATTACTAAAAATGGGCATGAAAAACAGGATGTGCATCCTCAAACTATTGTTTCAGTTTGAGTCCTGCATGAAAAACAGGATGTACTTCAGTCCGTTGTTTTTAAGTGAACCAGGCTACATGACCGCCAGCTGCAGGGAATGGTTGTCACAAGTGGCCGGCCTGTGGTTCCCCACACATACATTCTGCCAGGTTTATTTGGGAAGTGTAGTGGAATGAGAAGACCATGCCAAGGTGGCCACTGGCAAGCAAGCATCAGTTACTCAGGAATGGCTTTGAAACCCACCTGGCAACGGAGCCTGCCTGGCAACAGGCTGTGATTGGATGGCTTTGGAAACTGCCTGGCAACAGGCTGTGATTGGATGGATTTGAAACTGCCTGGCAACAGGCTGTGATTGGATGGCTTTGGAAACTGCCTGGCAATAGGCTGTGATTGGTTGGGGCATAGACCACCCCTTGACCAGATTGGCTGGTCTTGGCTATATAAGCTGTTGTACCAACTGTAATAAACAAGTCTGCGGGCTGCTTGCCTCAAGCCTGCTTTCGCCCGACTCCCGGAGTCTGTGTGTTGACTCCACGCCTCTTGCCCCCACCACGCTGCTCCTCTCAGAAATGAACCCACTGCAACATTGTTGAGAAATCAAGGGCAACATCTGTCATGCCAACGTGACTGAGAAAGAGACAGTGTGTCGGACTCGGCGAGGTCCCCCCTAGATTTCGGCAAGTAGGCCCCTTGGTGTTCTGTGTGCTGTTCAGTTCTGTGAGGGTGAGCACAGAACCCCCTCCTACACCCCTTTCCTTGTCCTTGTCCTCGGTCTAAGAGACCCCAGGTCAGCACACACCACCCGGAAGCGTACGTCACTTTTCAGCTCCTCCTTTTACTTTCGGTTCGCCCGGTGAATTCACATAAGGGACTGACCATCCCAGAATTCAGAACCAGGTCATCTTCCCTCACTCGAGAGAGGTGACGCTCCAGAGACACCGTGTGGGCATACGGCCTTGACCTAATGAATCAAGGAAGTCTCCCACTAAGCACAGGACATACTTATGATCTGATACACCACTGTTTGTCTAACATAGGGAAACCTCCTGCAAAATGCCATCCACAGCTGAGGTGCTAGGAATTTGCTTTGTTACGGCAGCAGTGCTGTACGTGTCTTTCCTTTGGCTAGAGTTGGCGTACCGTGCCGCTCTTAAGCGCTCAGACATGGGAAAGATACCCCCCTCTCAGAATCCTGTGCAGATTATCAAAGATAGTGAATCTGTGAGTGATAGGAGCCTGACACTCCAGGTCCCTGTCACAGACAATGGTTGATAACTTAGGGAGAGAGAGCTCGGACAGTGAAAAAAACAATGTAGCAAACAATGTAGCAACGCCTAGTCAGCCACCCCCCACATACCCATGGGATGAACTAAGAGGACCTCTACACAATAACTCATGCAAGGTCATCCCATCTGCACCCAGTGAGGATCCCACATTTGTGGCAGTCCTCGGGCACCCCAAGCTCTCAGCGCAGCTGCTAGACCCCATCCCATCAGCATGTTTGCTGTTAATGTCAAAGTGTATGCAAAATTCAAGCCCTGGATTCCAACACCTGTAAAAAGGCTTCTGTTAACCAAGGGTCGAGGATATGCTTGTTTCTTTCCAGAGAATGCGGAACAGCCCATTTGGGTACCAGCCAGAAACATCAAGCCTGCAACTGACAGCCAACCAGAACCAGCTGAACAAGACTGAGACTCCGCCTTGTTAGCAGACACACCTGCCCTATCATCCTACCCTGAGAAACTGCCCAAAGCCATATCTGTTACTGTTGTGTACCCCACTAGCTCTGGTCAGCCACTCAAATGGCCCACAGCCTGTGTGTGGTCATGCCATTCCTGATAACCATTATTCCTCATTCCTACACCTATCTGAGCAAGCAATCCTGTGGTCTCTCGATTTGAGTGCTGGTTAGTCAATGACGGGTAAGATCCCCTGGGGGACAACCTAAGACAGGCACAGCAGCATACGGAGACCACATGGAAATGGGGTCAACAATGGTATGGCCAAGAATCATGCCTCCTGTTGCTCAAAAATAAACGAAAAGGGGGAAATGTAGTGGAATGAGAAGGCCATGCCAAGGTGGCCACTGGCAAGCAAGCATCAGTTACTCAGGAATGGCTTTGAAACCCACCTGGCAACGGAGCCTGCCTGGCAACAGGCTGTGATTGGATGGCTTTGGAAACTGCCTGGCAACAGGCTGTAATTGGTTGGGGCATAGACCACCCCTTGACCAGATTGGCTGGTCTTGGCTATATAAGCTATTGTACCAACTGTAATAAACGAGTCTGCGGGCTGCTCGCCTCAAGCCTGCTTTTGCCCGACTCCCAGAGTCTGTGTGTTGACTCCACGCCTTTTGCCCCCACCACGCTGCTCCTCTCAGAAACAAACCCACTGCAACATTGTTGAGAACTCAATGCCAACATGGAAGAAAGAAAGCAACAACATTTTTCTGATGAAGACAGCCATCCTACGTTGTCACACTTTGTGTGGTCTGTTTGCCCCATGCCCAGTGTCATTTGTGTATCTTCTTTGAAGAAATGGCTTTTCAAACCTTTACCTTATTTTTAAATTTTTTATTTACTTATTTTATTTTATTTTATTTTTGACAGGCAGAGTTAGACAGTGAGAGAGAGACAGAGAAAGGTCTTCTTTCCATTGGTTCACTCCCCTAATGGCCGCTACAGCCAGCATGCTGTGCCGCTCCGAAGCCAGGAGCCAGGTGCTTCCTCCTGGTCTCCCATGTGGGTGCAGGGCCCAAGCACTTAGGCCATCCTCCACTGCCTTCCCGGGCCACAGCAGAGAGCTGGACTAGAAGAGGAGCAACTGGGACAGAATTCAGCTCCCCAACCAGGACTAGAACCCAGGGTACCAGTGCCACAGGCAGATTAGCCAAGTGAGCCAGGGTGCCAGCCTGTTTTGTTTTGTTTGTTTGAAAGGCATAGGCAGAGAGAGAGAGAGAGAGCTTTTATCCACTGGTTCACTCCCCCAAATGGCTGCAATGGCCAGAGCTGAGCCAGGCCAAAGCCAGGAACCAGCAGCCTTCTTTGGATCTCCCATGTTGGTGCAGGGGCCCAGACTCAGACAATCTTCCTTTGCTTTCCCAGGCCACAGCAGAGAGCTGGATTGGAAGTGGAGCAGCCAGGACTCTAACTGGCACCTACATGGGATGCTGGCACTGCAAGCAGTGACCCCAATATACCACAGTGCTGGCCCTGTTACCCTATTTTTTAATTGGGTTGTTTATCATTTTGTTGTTGAGTTGTATGAGTCGTCATTCTGGAGGAGTGTTTTCTACACCTGAGACTGTTGTTCGTAATAACTAAAAGGTGGAAACACCCAGGATGTCCACCTGTGAGTGCTCCACAGGACTCTTCCACAGGGAAGCAACTGCAGTTTCTTCTTCTCCCTCTAGATGGCAGAGTTCCCTCTGAAGCCCAGGCTGTGCAAAATGCTCATCATGTCTGTGTATCTGGGGTGCAATGAGGAAATGCTGACCATCGTGTCCATGCTATCTGTGCAGAACGTCTTCTACCGGCCCAAGGTAGGGAGTTCAGGCCCACATTCAGATAGTGGGTCCATGGACTTGGGGGGAGTCATCCTGTTGCTATGGACACTTTTAACAGGGTGTGGAGGACTCCCTAAAACTGCAGGATGTTCAGTGAGTAAGTGTTAGGTGGAAAGTGATCTTCTGGCGACTGCTCTTCAGGATAAACAAGCCCTCAAAGATCAGAAGAAGGCCAAATCCCAGCAGATTGAAGGGGACCACCTCATTCTGCTGGCTGTATACAACTCCTGGAAGAATAACAAATTCTCTATCCCCTGGTGCTATGAGAACTTTATCCAGGCTCATTCCCTGCGCCAAGCTCAAGACATTCGCAAACAGATGTTAGGCATAATGGACAGGTAAGCCAGGAATCTGAGCACTTCCTGTGTTTGGGTTGAAGCTCCCTGAGTATCGGTTTGTCTCCGTAAGTAACCATATGCACCTGTAGCTGCAGACACCTGTACTTGGCTGCTCATGTAACACTTTTGCTGAAGCTTTTCCATCCTGTTATAGTCCTTTTGTCCAGGCAGGGGTGCAGTGGAGTGTCACTTCAGAAAGTTCCTAAGGGGACCAGCATCATGGCACAGTGGATTAAGTGCCACCAGCATCATGGCATCCCCTGTGGGTGCCAGTTCAAGTGTTCGAGTCCTGGCTGCTCCACTTCAGGCTCCTGGGAGAGCAGCAGAAGATGGCCCAAGTGCTTGGGTCCCTACCACCCCTGCATGCCTCCCCCTTCCCCTCTCCCTCCCCTCCCCCTTCCCTCTCCCTCCTTTCCCCTCTCTCCCCTCCTCCTCCCCTCCCCTCAGTTGTAACAATTGTAGATGTGAAATTTTATATTTTTTAGTCATATGTACAGCCTTAGAAAAGAAAAATAAGTGTCAATTTGAGTAATGAAATGGTACAAAGCAATCTGGTATTCAAAGAAGATTTATCAACATACATACACAAGGGAATTTTAAAAATGTTTTGCAAAAATGGAATTAATAGGCAAGTTCATTTTTGTATAAAAATACATAAATTCATGCAGTTTTTTCATAATACATATTCTCTTTGTATTTTAGACTCATCATATCATCCAAGATCTAATCATGAAAATACAGTATGCTTTTCTCCAATATGACAACATTCTTGTGTACCATTGTTACCTGATTTCATGAATTAATAGTATTAACTTTTGTTCAGCAATGTATTTTTGTCTCATCTAATGGTCAATGATTACTTCAATTTTTCCACATATCAGACATGTTCAGGGAGCAAAGCAGGAAAATTTGCAGGATTCACTCTGTCTTTTTCATTTAGTCTTGCACATACCTTTTTTTTTTTGACAGAGTTAGACAGTGAGAGAGACAGAGAGAAAGGTCTTCCTTTTTCCATTGGTTCACCCCCTAATGGCCACCATGGCCGGCGTGCTGCGGCTGGCATGCTGAGCCTATCCAAAGCCAGGAGCCAGGTGTCTCCTCCTGGTCTCCCATGTGGGTGCAGGGGCCAAGGACTTGGGCCATTCTCCACTGCCTTCCCGGGCCACAGCAGAGAGCTGGGCTGGAAGAGGAGCAACCAGGAATGAACCGGTACAAGAACCGGGACTAGAACCTGGGGTGCCAGTGCCACAGGTGGAGGATTAGCCAAGTGAGCTGCGGCGCCGGCTGCACATATCTATTAACATTTCACTGGCCGGCGCCACAGCTCAATAGGCTAATCCTCCGCCTTGCGGTGCTGGCACACCGGGTTCTAGTCCCGGTCGGGGCACCAATCCTGTCCCGGTTGCCCCTCTTCCAGGCCAGCTCTCTGCTGTGGCCAGGGAGTGCAGTGGAGGATGGCCCAAGTGCTTGGGCCCTGCACCCCATGGGAGACCAGGAGAAGCACCTGGCTCCTGCCATCGGATCAGCGTGGTGTGCCGGCAGCAGCATGCCTACCGCAGCGGCCATTGGAGGGTGAACCAACGGCAAAAAGGAAGACCTTTCTCTCTATCTCTCTCTCTCACTGTCCACTCTGCCTGTCAAAAAAAAAAAATTTCACTGATGGGCTGGAGACAAAGGCTAGCTGTCCCAAAGCCCACCTCATTCTCTTCTTTTTTTGTCTGGATTCTCTTAGTTTGTCTTTGAATATTTTATTGTATCCTCTGAATAGCCTTGAAACAAGAAACAATTTTTTAGGTTCAAGTTAATATTATTCTTGATATATGAGATATAAATTATCTCAGCCACCAGATGGTCAGGTTTTGCTTAGAAAAGTAAATGCAACATTTTGAAAACACCATTCTCATCTTCAGATATGAAGAGTTGTATCAATATATTATTTAATATGGAAATGTACTTGTGTTTTAGAAAAAATAATGTGTCATATAGTAAGATTGCTTGAATAAATGTGTTTTGGTTCTGAAGACTACAAGTCACTTTGGGTGTCTAGATTTCCCTAATTTCTGTTTGTATTATGCTTTTATTCCCAGTGCCATTTTTCCATGTACTCTCTGTATCTTACTCTTTCAGTTTGACACCTGACTTCAATCAAATAAATTAGCTTATATTTTAAGTACAACTATGAGCCAGATATATTTTGAGAAAAATGTACATTTGTATTTTCAAAATTTGATTGGTATCCCTCATAACTTTTTCAGTGGTATGTTTTATCTTTGAGCTGTGCCTCTGTGGTTTAGTGAAGTGCCTATTCCTTCTGTGAATACCAAGAGGTGTGTGCTGGGCAGAGGCAGTTAGTGCTGGTCAGTGCTCAAGGGTTGGGCAAGAATCCAAGATGATACTCAAGTTGGGCTTGTATATCTCTATTGTCAACAAGTGGGAGGGTATTATCAGGCCTGTTGCCATAATTTCCACCTCATCTCTTCTCTTTCTAGTTGATCAGTGCCCAGGATTATCCCACAGTGGGCATGAACTGCAAAAAAGCGATATGCAGTCCTCAGAATGAGCATGGAACCCACAGCAGAGACTTATCCCAGGCAGTCAGGGAGTTCTGAGCCAGACACAATGATTGCCCCGGAACCCAGCTAGGCCTCATACCCTTTCGGTCACAGATTTCCCACCGTCATGGAGTACAGAGCATCGTCTCTCTGCCCCATGAGATTGCCCTGTCCATGAAGAGAGCAAAATTATTTCCAAAGTCAGCTGATTCTGGGTACTCCACATTGCCACTTTGAGCCCCAGAACATGTGGTAGTTTGAGATGCTGGGGGCACCTCTCAATCCTAAATGGTGTCCATGTCCAGGCCCCTCTCTCTACCCTCCCAGCCAGACTCAAAGTCAGTGGGGAGGATGACCTTTTTATCTTGTAAATTCCCATGCACATGAGAGCCATTACAACCTGTACTGGTGTGAAAATGGCACCTTGTCCCCAGCAGTATCCAACAACCTTGTGTGGGGGTGGGAGGAAAGAAATGTGGTTTTCCTTTATTAGATTAGGTGGATACACTGCCCCTCCCTAGGGCTCCAGGCTGGATTTAAAGTCAGTGTAGTCTGCAAGGTTCTCCTTCATGCTATATCACCAGTGACACAAGCTGCCACAGTGTGCCCTCACCTTATTCTTAGAACCTGGTATTTCCTCAAGCCTCCATCTGTGGGATTTATGTGTGATGTCTTCACTTTGCATCTTTATTGTTCAAGCTGCTCCACAGCATTCCTCTCCTTTCTGTAGAATTTCCACTGCAAACTTCTCTCCAACACTCTCCTAGTAATACATTTCTTCTGCTTTCCTTCTGCTATTTTCCTCTGGTCAGAATCAGCACCTCTTTTCCCTATTCAACCATCTTTGAATCCCATGAAACATTTCCTTTTATATATATTTATTTTTCAGAAGAAAGTCTGCATTCAGTAATTTTAGGTGCTTATGACAATTCACAACCTGCATTCTTATGTACATGCTTTGAAGAAATTTTATCTGAATAAATGATCAGGGATCATTTAAAGTATTTATTAAGCAATGTATAGTAAAGTATGATGAAGAATCCAAAATAAATATAGTGAGAAGCCATAGGACAGAAAATGCTTTGCAAAATTGGTGAAAGTTAAAAAAATTTTTTTAAAAAGTGTGGGCAAAGACATGGTCAAATAAGTCACAGTAATGCTGATGTCCATAGCAAAGCAATCCACAAAAGACACATCACTGATTATTTTCTCCATAATTATGAGTGAAAAATGTACTTGTTTCTGAACCAAAACTGCAATTTATGAAATTTAAACATTTCACTACTCTACTAATATAGCCCTTGTAGAAATTATGTAAGCCTCTTTTTATTCCCTTAAAAAATCTAAAAAGAAATTCCTAAGCTACTAAATTTTCAATCTTGATAGCACATTCTGAGGAAAAACTAAGTTAAAATAAATAAAGAAAAAATTCCTATGTTAGTAGAGCCTTGAAGAAGAGAAGTATTTTGGGGAATGCCTGCTTTGCTCTGGAGAGTCACAGCTCCTTGTCCCTGAGAGACAGTGAGTAGCCATTGCTGATGCTTCTCTCTGAATAAACTCAGATACAGGAAGTTACACTCCCACAGGAGCAGAATTTGGTGTTATCCAATTTACCCCAGACATATTCTGTGTTTTGTTTTCTAAGACACTTGATAATCTCCATTCTATCCTCTGCTCATCTTCATAACAGACATCTCTTCTTCCCTGTTGAAGATTTATTTATTTATTTGAGAGTCAGAGTTACAGATAAAGGGAGAGACTGAGAGAGCGAGGTCTTCCATCTGCTCCCCAAATGGTCACAACAGCCAGAGCTGAGCTGTGACTCTCCATATCAAAGCATGCCAGAGCTGACGTGATCCAAAGCTAGGAATCAGGAGCTGCTTCTGGGTCTCCCATGTAGCTCAGGGGGCCAAGCACTTGGGCCATCCTCTGCTACTTTCCCAGGCCATTATCAGAGAGCTGGATCAGAAATAGAGCAACCAGGACTGGAACCAGCAACCTTATGGGATGCCAGTGCTGCAGGTGGGAGATTTAACCTACTAAGCCACAATTCCCTGACACTTCCTCTTCTTGCATGTGATTCTTTAGTTCCTGCTAACTTCCTGATGGAAGGATTCCTAAATCTAGAACTCAGAAATCATATCTTAGAGACAGCCCATCCCTTCCACTATGGGGCCAACTCTCCCAAACCTAGTAAGCAGAGGGCATTCCACCTGAAGCTGACTTGTCCATCATCTCAATCATTAATTCCATAAATTGTATACTCCAGGGTCCTCAAAACTCATGAAGGTGAAGGACACAAAGTGTTTTGGTTTTTGACTTCCATCTCCCAGATGTGGCCCTTCTTGTAGAATAAGAATTCAAGATCCTTCTCGTGCAACTCACTTTGAAGATTACCAGTGAAGATGCACATGTCTGCCGTGCTGCCATGGTCCTCTGTCCAGTCCAACATCCACAGATGCTGTGTCTCTCCACAGCCCATGTGCCTGCCACTATTGCCTCAAGACAGATCTTCCCACACCATCCTTGTGGGCTCCAAGGCACTCTGCATAATCTAATGCATGTGTTAACCACTTTTTAATTACCAGCTTGTAAACAATTGGATGATTACTGAAGATTTTCAAATTATCTATGCCATAATGCAGATTAATAGACATGCTTATCTTTGTAAATATATGTGTGCACGCATATGTAGATAGACATCTTTCTTTCTAGTTTGGGTGTGTTTTCATTTATGAGTAATTGTTTTGGTTCGTTCTCCCAGAACTATGTAGATTACAGATGTTGAAAGTAGACATTTTGGCTGGCACCGCAGCTCAATAGGCTAATCCTCCCCTGTGGTGCCGGCACCCCAGGTTCTAGTCCTGGTCAGGGCGCCAGATTCTGTCCCGGTTGCTCCTCTTTCAGTTCAGCTCTCTGCTGTGGCCCAGGAGTGCAGTGGAGGATGGCCCAAGTCCTTGGACCCTGCACCTGGATGGGAGACCAGGAGAAGCACCTGGCTCCTGGCTTCGGATTAGTGCGGTGCACTGGCTGCAGCGCACTGGCCGAGGTGGCCATTGAGGGGTGAACCAACGGAAAAAGGAAGACCTTTGTCTCTGTCTCTCTCTCGCTGTCCACTCTGCCAGTAAAAAAAAAATTAAAATTAAAAGAAAGTAGACATTTTTACCTTGTCCCTGATCTTAAAAAATTTTTACTTCATATGGTTGATGGTAATTTTGATTTTTTTTTCATATAGTGACATTTTTTGTGTTTAGATAGTTTCCTTTTAGTACCAATTTGTTGAGTCTGTTTATCATGAAAGCATGTTGTGACAAATCTTTTATTCTGCATCAATTTAAAGGATCATATTTTTCCCTTCAGTCTGTTAATGTGGCATTATTGCAATGATTTATTTTCACCTGTTTAACTCAACTTGCTTTACAAGAATAAAGCTTTTGTGTAAAATCTTTTAAATAAACTGTTGTGTTTATTTTGGTATTATGTTGTGCAAATTTTTTGCATCAATATTCACAGGAGATATTGATTTTTGGTTTCCTTCTTCTAGTGGCTTTACCTGACTTTCTTTTCAGGGTGCTTCTTGTCTCATAAAATCAATTAGAAATTTTTCCTTGTCTTAATTTTCTGGAAATGTTTGATAATATTGCTATCAATTATTTTATAATTGTATTTACAATTCACCAACCAAGGTATTTGGTCTTTTGACTTATTTTTATTCTAGGGTTTTATTATTAATTCATGGCTAAGTAATATCTCCCATAATCTAATATCTGCTTACTATTTTCTCATTATACTTAACTGAAATTAGGCAGTGGAGGATGGCCCAAGTGCTTGGGCTCTACACCCACATGGGAGACCAGGAGGAAGCACCTATCTCCTGGCTTCGGATCAGTGCAGCATGCTGGCCGCAGCACACCAGCCATGGCAGCCATCTGGGGGGGTGAACCAATGGAAAACAAAGACTTTTCTCTACGTCTCTCTCTCTCTCTCTCTAAATCTGTCTGTAAAAAAAAAACTATACAGCTTTACAGTTACAAACTTCCTCCTCTCTCTCATATTCTCACTCTTATTTTTTATTGAGATATATTTTCAATTGACTTTATACACATATGATTAATTCTATATTAAGAAGAGTTCAACAAATAGTTTTAAGAAGAAAAAAATAAAATGAAATAAAAACTGTTCCTCAAGTCAAGACGAGGGCTGTTCAAGTCATTGCTTCTCAAAGTGTCAATTTCACTTCTACAGATTGCCTTTTAGCTACTCTAGTAGTCATCGCAGATCAGGGAGAATATATGGTATTTGACCTTTGGGACTGGCTTATTTCACTAAGTATGATGTTTTCCAGATTCATTCATTTGTTTCAAATGACCAGATTTCATTTTTCATCACTGTGTAGTATTCCATAATGACTAAAAGAAAATTAACACAATTTTGAGTATGCTGATGACTTTTAAATGCAAAAGTCAAACAATATACTGATAGTTTGGTTCTAGGATGGGCTTTCATTAGGTTGCTAGTCATATACATAGATGGTCAGAACAAATTAATAAGGGTCAGTGTTGCGGCCTAGCAGGTTAAGCCTCTGCCTGTGAGGCCAACCTTCCATATGGGTTCCAATTTATGTTCTAGCCACTCCATTTTTGCTACAGATATCTGCTAATGTCCTGGGAAAGCAGAAAGAGATGGTCCAAGTACTTGGGCTTCCAGCACCCATATGAGGAGAACTGCAAGAAGCTCTTGGTTCCTGGCTTTGGCCTGGCCCAGCCCCAGCTATTGCAACCATCAAAGGAGTAAACCAGTAGGTGGAAGATCTCTTTGTCTCTCCCTCTCTGTAACTCTGCCTTTCAAATGAAAAAAGATAAAAAGAAATAAATTCAAAGACAAAATATGCCAGAGAAGTGTACCAGTTACAGTATAGATTATACTTTCATTGTCATGAGTAGAACTCAGTTACATGATGGTAACAATGTGACAAGTACATATAAGAAGTTTTTGTATACATTAAAAGAGAAAATAAGAAAAATTAAGGAATGTAAATAAAATAATTCTGTCAATAACCAGGAAAACTTTAAAACAAAGATGTTTGTATCTAGAGCTACACTTTCAAAAATTATATATATGTATATGTAATTTATATATCATTAGGAAAGGACAGCTCAGTATTCCATAGCAATCTAAATCCTGGTCATTACAGAATGGGAAGTGAACCACCAAACTAACTCACAGTATCTATTCTCCTGTGTCCCTCTCTACCAACTTCTGATATTAAGTAAACAATAAATAAATAAATATAATTCTAGGATTAAAATGAAATCAAGAGCTTGCCACTCACCCACATACTTGTCAGGGCGTGTACCAGTATTTAGACCAACAGAACATTTCAATAATTAATAAAATTGAATAAATAATTCTAAGTTCTATAAATATATATATATATAATTACATATATTTGTATATGTATCCATTACCTTGAAGAGAAAGAATGATTACCCTTGGTTAAGATGGATCTGAGACATTGTATACCTGATAGTTTCCTGGGCACCTATTGAATGTTGGGGGTAATGATGAACTCACAATGGAAACTTAAAATATCATGGCCACAGATTCACTGGGGTTGTGGAAAAAAAGAAATACTGGGCTCAATGAATTCAAAGAACAAAAAAAAATTAAACTAACTTTCCAAAATTAAAGTTAACTTCAAGTTTTATGGAATCAGCATTTAGAGAAAGTTGATGACCACTATTCCAAGATGATTCATAGATGTGGTGAGCATGAAAGTTGCTAAGACCAATTGCAGGATTTACAGAAAAGTTGATGATCTCACAATGAAAAAGCAAACTCACATGGCCACAGTGTCCCTAGACTAGAATCGAGGTCAAGGAGTTTACTAATGATACATACAGGTGACAGTAATAATTTAAAGGCAAAATGAAAAATAAAAATGTATGTATATGTTATTATGTATTGTAAAGTGATTATTCAGATAGCAATTGATAACTAGGTAGGAGCAGTAATGGATCCAAAAGTATATATAGGTGATGGTTAGAAAAAGTACTCCCCAAATAACACTTAAAGAAGAAAGCAAAACAATTACAGAAATTCAATATAGAAACTATACTGCTACTAATTTCAGTGGAAAGACATCTGATTTTCAGTCTAAAGTATGGACAATACACATGATATTCAACAGCAATATAAATTAAGAGACTTTAAAATCTGCATATTCATAGACTTTAAAAATATGTAGACCTGTGTGCAAATAGTAGTTACACTGCACAATCACCATACAGGGCAGTTTTGCATTTTGTTCACAGTACCAGGCACACAATAAATGTTTAATTACTGAGTCTACTTTATGAAACTAAGGCATGAAAAAGTAAAGAGTGGCTTTTTCTTTGTAAATTCATTTTAAAAATTAAAATACATACTGTTTTTATCTTCAAGAAAGGCAAAAATAAAAACATGTGATGGCACATATAAGGCAAATGGGTGCTGTTATGAAGCCTACCAGAGGAGGCCACCAAGGACAGTTGTGCAGCTTGTGCATTGAAAGATGCCATACCTGGAGTGAGAGGGAGGTGGGGGATAGGGGATACCTAGTCAGTGGATTGCTATTGCAAGCTGAAGCAGTCCTGGGAAGGATGTCTTTGGGTAATTTTCAGCCTAAGAGGGGCAGAACAGCTCTTTGCTGCATTGCTGTAATAGTAGAACTCTTAGATAGGAGTGTAAATTATGGCAACTTATTTCTGGACAATTTGAAAAGTCTAGCAAACTTCAAAATCATTTAGAAGCAGTGATAAAATTTTTATACGTGCTTTTACATATGTAAGTGAAAAGATATGGACACAAACATTCCTGATGATAGCAATATTTGTAAGCTTATAGAATTCCCACTTTTTGAACAGCATATGCATAATTACTATATTATATAAAAGACTAAACAAGAATTACTGTGGGGGTAGATCTGTATAAGCAGACACATAGCCTCTATAAACGATATGAAGTTAAACAAAGTATAGAAGAGGCTATATTCTAATGATTGGAATTTTAAACAATGAAAAATCTTAAAAGGTATAAGATGTTGAATTTTAATGTTAGTACTGTCAACACTGTATATGCATAACCATGCACTTAAATATGTTACTCAAATATCAAAACGCAGTTCTATAGAAAATTTAAGGCATCACATATCTTACCATTAAATTTCATTCTAAACACAAATAATTGCTCCTTTAACAATGTACAAATATATTACTAACAGAGGTATCCAAATTACATTTTTTTCTGAGTTGAATTTTCTTTACTTGGTCTTTTTTTTGCCCTATTCTACTTTGAATTCCTTCTCTACACTTCTCACAAATGAAAAATTTCTTATCAACTCCAATAGAATTGTGTTTCATAGCTGTCCAAGGAGGAAATGTATGTACTTTTGAAATAGTCTCCATGCCAAGAAGGGAATCCTCAGTTTTGAGAAAGTCAGATTTATTGAATTGAGGTCTTCTAGGAACTCATCTTTTTTTATTTATTTTTCCTCAAAAGTAACCCAGGGTTTAGATAAAGTGCAAGAGTATGATTTGTACTAGGAAGTTGTACCAATTAAGGAGAACATAGGCATGAAAGGGACAAGCTCTAGGTAGCACTTCTAACTTTAATATAAGAAAAAAAAATCTCCAACTGTATATATTTTGATCTCTAGTTGATCACTGGCTAAATATTATGATGCCTTTCCTAGCTCCAAAGTTTAGTCACAAAAACTCAAAGTCCATTACTGCAGCTTCCATTCAATTATTTTAATACCCATCTACCTTTAACATACCCAAGTCCAAAACCAACTGATCCTTAATGAAATGTGTACACTGACAGAGCAAACACAACTAGCAGAATAAAATAATTTATTGTACACTGTGCACATGGCTTTCGTATGTAATGTATGTATCTTAAGGGAAGGTGTGGATTTAATCTTTTATATTGCAGTACACATGTAGTTGTATCATATAAAATGATACCTGATCAAGGAAAGCACACTTTGAAAAAAAATATTTAGGCCGGCGCTGTGGCTTAACAGGCTAATCCTCCACCTTGTAGTGCCAGCACACCAGGTTCTAGTCCCGGTTGGGGCGCCAGATTCTATCCCAATTGCCCCTCTTCCAGGCCAGCTCTCTGCTATGGCATGGGAAGGCAGTGGAGGATGGCCCAAGTCTTTGGGCCCTGCACCCGCATGGGAGACCAGGAGAAGCGCCTGGCTCCTGGCTTCAGATCAGCACGATGCGCCGGCTGCAGCAGCCATTGGAGGGTGAACCAACTGCAAAAAGGAAGACCTTTCTCTCTGTCTCTCTCTCACTATCCACTCTGCCTGTCAAAAAAAAATTATTTTTATGTATTTGAAAGGCAGAGTTGAGAGAGAGAGAGACAGAGAGAGGGAAAGAGAGAGACAGAAATAAAGAGAGCACTTCCACTGGCTGATTCACTCTGAAATGGCTGCCTCCACCAGGGTTAGGCCAAGCTGAAGCCAGGGGACAGAGGCTTCATCTGGGTCTTCCTACTGTGAGTAATTATTAGGAGGCTGGATCTGAAGTGGAGTGTCTGTGACTCCACTGCAGGCAGTTGCTTATCCTGCTGCAACTCAGCGCTGGACCCAGAAAGGACACTTAAAAATCTACCTGAGGGGCCAGCACTGTGGTGTAGTGGGTAAAGGCACCGCTTGCAGTGCCCACATCCCATATGGGTGCTAGTTTGAGTACTGGGTGTTCCACATCTGATCCAGCTCTCTGCTGTGGCCTGGGAAAGCAGTGGAGAACTACCCCAGTCCTTGGGCCCCTAAACCCACGTGGGAGACCCAGAAGAAGCTCCTGGCTGCTGGCTCTCACTAAGCCTTCAAAATATAAACTACTCCACATCTCTGCATCAATGAAACCCTTTAAACAACCATGTTTTCTAAACATTTTTGCATTTCCACTAATTTTCTAGAGTAACCATTGAACTAATTCTGACCTAACAACCCTGGAAGAGTTCATTTGCAAATCTTATTCTTGAAAGTGTTTATAAACAACCACTGTCCAAAGTTTCATTCACAAAACTGTGCTTATGTCATTTTGGTTTTTTTAATTGTTCATTCATTTTTGCAAAAGATAGATTTAATCACTGTGTTGTTTACTCTTTCATCTCAGACCTTGAAAGGTAAATTTCAAAGGAAAGATCTGAGGGAGTCAGAAATTTAAATGCACCCAGAGGGGTTTCCTCTAATTCCAGCCATCACCACCAGGTTCCTCCCCATCTACCCTAAGCTGAAAGGCAACTGACTTCAGAAAGGGACCGCGTAGACTTGGCCACACAGTACTGGGGCTGCGGGACTCGGCCTGGCCCTCTGAGGGTGCAGTGGCACCCCTGCATTCTGAGAAGGGTGGGATTCGGTGGGTACCCTGTTCTGTGCTCAGGGGGTAGGCTGCAGAACCAGGACATACTAATTTTCTGGGACCTCAGCGAGGCGGGCAGCAGGCATTCTGTGAGCGCTATGGAGCACAGTCTGGTGGCACAGCTGTGAACCAAGCACTTTCCCTCTGTCACTTATAGGTGTTAGCTGTTGGCACCCAGGGGTCCCTGGCGGTCAAGGTGCAGCATTACGCCGCATTCGGGAGCAGGGTAGCTCAAAAAGGCTGTACCTTGCAGGCACCCACATACCTATTATGGGCATTGGGAAGTAAGTTGCTGGGCAGGCAGGGCCTAAGTGCTCATTGGCACCCGCCGGCACCTCCCACCAGCGGCACTCCAGAATGAAATCATCCAGGCTTTCCCTCCCTCTCGCCTGGCAGTCACAATGCGCACTCGCAGGCAGCCCTCTGCCTGCTGGGAGTCCTAGTTTGAAGGTATAGTCTCTCCTCACGTGGCCCCGTATCTCTGCAGAGGGCCCAGGGAAATGTACACTATGGGAAGGCAGGTCTATAGCTAGCCCTGTTGCAGTCACTTAGCAACGAAGAGATCCACCTTTGGAAACTGTTGGAGATTTAGCCAGGGTCCTGCTGTCTTCCTGCACCTGGCCTCCCTATACACCTTCACCAAGGAGCTACCAAACATCTGGCTCTACCACTAACGCACCATTTTTACATTTTCCTGACCCCCTGTTCACAACTGTAAAGTCCACTGCTTTATTACAGTTTCTGTGAGAACAAAACACTTTCTAAGAAGATGATGGCAGAAAAAGAGACCTTGAGCTTAAACAAATGCCCAGAAAAGATGCCGATGAGGGGGGCCGGCACTATGGCATAATGGGAAAAGCTGCTGCCTGCAGTGCCGCACTCCATATGCACGCTGGTTCGAGTGCCAGATGCTGTACTTCTGGTCACACTCTCTGTTATGGCCTAAGAAGGCAGTAGAAGATGGCCCAAGTCCTTGGGCCCCTGTACCCAGGTGGGAGACTCAGAAGAAGCCCCCGGCTCTTGGCTTCGGAACACCCCAGCTCCGACCCTGTGGGCATTTGGGGAGTGAACCAGCAGATGCCTTTCAAATAAAAGAATTAATCTTTAAGAAAAAAAATGCCGATGAGGATCAAGCTGCTGGCACAATGGCTGCTCAAGTGCACCAGCCTCACTCGTGGTTTCTGAGGGCTTCAGTTTATGCCAGACTGAAAAACTCAATCATAAATGATCTTGAATTGGATGCACTTGCTCTGAGTCAAGACACATGAGTATTAGAAGTTGGCAACTCTAGGATGAATTCTGACCCCTTTCCTAGGTCGTCTTTGCCAAAAATGGCAATTATTCATGCACAATAGTGTGTGGAGGTCAGGCTAGGTTGTTATAAAGGATTATAGGCAAATGATTGAACTACATTTATTTATAAGCATCTTCCTAGTAACTCATGGTTTTTAGATCACACCAAAATTACTCTTAAGCTATTAACACAAAGAGAAAACATCCCTATTCCTTATTAATTCCAAAACTAGCCCCACTCAGCAAAGGGCCTAATAGTAAACAAGTTCTTAGCTTTGATGAACTTGAAAAATTTAACATGAGCTGATAAACAACTGAGAACATAAACTCATTAAAACATTTAGAGTAAGAAATTTCATCTATTTAGCCTAGAAATTTTTAGAGTATCCTAGCATTTGGAGTGGCAAGATGGCGGAATAGGCAGGGAGCACACTTAGTCCGGGGGGAGAGAAAGTTTAATATAAGTGGAGATACTGCAGGGTCAAGGAAGAGTAGGGGATGAAACAGCAGAGGAAACTCTTCCGGAACTAGTGATTCACAGTGGACCTGCGTGGAGAGCGTGGGAGCCCAAGTTCGGGACACCAGCAGCAGACTCAACGCACCAGCACTGGAACGCGAGGTGAGCCAAACCTCCATAGCCCGAGATACCAGCGGGCAAGCGGAAAGAGGAGGCTAGAGGGAACGAGGCTTGAAACTCCATGGGGAAAAGTTCACCAGGCTAACTAGAAGAGAGAGAGGAAAAAAATTTAAAAAGTGACCGATACAGACACAAGTTTCTCTCTCTCCACTCACCTCTCAAAGGCGAGCAAGACAGAGAAGGCGCCATTTTGGACATACGTCATAAGCAGGGCGACCTCAGGTCTGCACCAGCCCTGAGCCTAGCAGAAAAACCTGACTCTGTGGGGAGGGGTGAAATAACAGGAGATTAGCATCTAACTTGGCAACCCAGTGGGAGACTGCAGGAGAATTGGAGCCCACACTGAGGGCAGCAGAGATTCCCTGTGTGGTCCTTGGGAAAGAGCTTCCAATCTCTGGCTCCTGTGGGTATATCATTTGCCTGCTAACTACCTCCAATTATGTTCAGCTGTGCGGAATTACTTCCCTTTTAAATCAAAAAAAGAAAGAAAGATTTACCACACCTAACCTGGGAGTGTCATCTTTGACACACCCTCAACCCTGAGGAACCAAACACAGCTCTCAGTCCACACTCATCTCAAGCCTCTAAGGCTCCACTGAAAGCAGACAGTCCACTTAATATAGAGCCATAGTGTAACAAGAAAAAACACCACAGTGAAGAAACCAAATATCTCCAACATGCCAAACAACAAATGCAAAAACCAAGCTAACAAGAACAAGGAAGAAACTATGACGCCCCCAAATGAAAAGGACACCCCAATGCAAGATTATGAAGATGATGAGATTGAAGAAACGCAAGAAGCGGATCTCAAAAAATTGATAAGAACATTAAGAAGTGCTCAAAAACAAATTCTTGAACTACAGAAATCCTTCATGGACAAGATAGAAAATCTCTCTCGTGAAACTGAAATATTAAGGAGGAATCAAAATGAAATGAAACAACTAGTGGAACAAGAAACTCTGATAGTGACTAGAAATCATAATGAAATGAAGAGTTCAATAGATCAAATGACAAACACATTAAAGAGCCTTAAAAACAGAATGGGCGAAGCAGAAGAGAGAATATCAGACTTAGAAGACAGAGAACAGGAAAGGAAACAGGCAAGCCAAAGAAAAGAAGAAGAAATTAGAAATCTAAAAAATATTGTCGGGAATCTACAGGATACTATTAAAAAACCCAACATTCGGGTTCTAGGAGTTCCTGAAGGCATGGAGAGGGAGAAAGGATTAGAAGGCATTTTCAGTGAGATACTAGCAGAAAATTTCCCAGGTTTGGAGAAGGACAGAGGCATCTTAGTACAGGAAGCTTATAGAACCCCTAATAAACATGACCAAAAGAGATCCTCACCATGACATGTTGTAATCAAACTCACCACAGTGAAACATAAAGAAAAGATCCTAAAAGGTGCAAGAGAGAAACGTCAGATCACTCTTAGAGGATCTCCAATTAGACTCACAGCAGACTTCTCATCAGAAACCCTACAAGCTAGAAGGGAATGGCGAGACATAGCCCAGGTACTAAGAGAGAAAAACTGCCAGCCCAGAATACTATATCCTGCAAAGCTCTCATTTGTGAATGAAGGTGAAATTAAGACTTTTCATAGCAAGCAGAAACTGAAAAGAATTTGTTGCCACTCATCCTGCCCTGCAAAAGATGCTTAAAGATGTGTTACACACAGAAACACAGAAACATGGTCACCAATATGAAAGAAGGTAAAGGAAGGAAACCTCACAGCAAAAGATCACAGGAAGCTCAATTTCTCTTTGACATAGAATTAAACTCTGATGCTCTGTTAAAGCAATGTGTTAAAGTAATCTATTATGTTCTCTTGATGTCTGTTAAATTCTAATTGTTCAAAAACAGCTGAATTTTTATTAAGAGCTATGGGTTATTTAAATATGTGCTTTTTTCAAAAATTTGAATAATCACCTTGTAACAATGATCAAATTTGGTCTATGTTATGTCATGATTTTAAAAAATCTTATTTCAACCAGATATTTTGGATTTTGAGCCTTCTTGGCATTCTTGACAGGCATTCAAAAAATCAAAGTTCCAAACAATCTGGTCTCTAAAATTTCCAGTAAATCCTGGACTTTGGTTTTTCCAGTTTGGGCCCAACTGAAAAAATCAAAGGACCTATGTCTCTCATCTTATAGAGACACCAACTAATCAGTCTATTTGGATTATATTAGAAGTACTGTCAAGATGTGATGTGGTACCAGACTTTAAGTTTCTATAATGGAAAATGCTATTAATACAAATGTTTGAGAATTAAAAAGTCTAATGATCTTGTGTTACTAGACATGATAGTTATCTTAATGAGAAAGCCCCAGAGGCCTAAAGGTTAAATACTTGTAAAATCCTGCAGGTGCTTTCAAAAATACTGTGAAGTAAGCAAGTGCCTCTTGTTGGTTGATGAGTTTATAATTTTAAACATGGCGACTTAAAGTCTTTTGTCATCCACAGTTATATATGATGTGCTGCTCATAAAACTAAAGCGTTGTTGGTTCTGTGTTTAGCTGTCCTCCTATAGGTTCCTATGGACTTTTTCCAGCCACTTTTATTGTATTCAGTACTTTGGGATGGCTCTGTAAACAGATGAAGCCAATAATGTATTAACAGTACCAACTGACAGAAAGTATGGTTAACTGAGGTTACTAAAAACAAAAAGCAATTCAAATCAATTGGCAATCTACAAAAAGAGTTAAAGATTTTAAAAGCTATTATTAAAATTGCTATATTGGTCTATTATGCTATATTATATGTGTGTACATATTGTATGTCCACATGGGGAAATTTTATTAAGAGTTTTGTTTTAAATGGCTTATAGATAAGATTGTCCATAAATTTAAGCTGCTAAAATCAATCAAAAATACATTTTAATTTGTGGGACCTGAATCTGTGTATCATATGTTTTAGACTTGTTGGTAGAAAGAAACTAAAAACATTTTAGATGGTTGTGCTTAAGTTTACTGGCTAAACAAACTACACCATGTTAGATATTTAAGAGGTGTTTTCAAATACATGATTCTTAAAATTTATAGAAGGCATTGGACCTTCTGGTAAATGTTTTCTTAAGTTGTTATCTAATGTTTGAAACGGTTTGCTAAGTATTCATGTGATATTGCTATTGTCAGCAAGTGATCTAGGACTTGCTCCCTCATTTCTCTATTCTAAGCCCAACTTGTTCTTTCATTTCTCTATTCTCTTCAAGGTAGGAAACTAATTCTATTATGAAGGAATCTGTAGGATGCACAATTTAATCTTTAGACCTTATAAAAGAGATGGCTAACATTTTTCTGCAATAGCATAGCCAAAATAAGAACTTAAATAATAATCTCATAGCTAGATTCACTTCGCCATCAGCGAAGTATACAGTAAGTAGAAAAAACCTCCCTTTCAGACCAAAGGGAAAGAAAGTTTTAAAGTGAGAATATAATTTTCCTCATGGGCATTGTCTACCTTAGAAAAACTACTACAGAACATGCCTGTGACTATAGACTTGTAGTTCAGGCCACCGAAGATTAGAGATGGGACTTGGGCACTCCCTTGACTTGCATCCTCTGGTCTGCTTTAACACAAACCAGGAGGAAAAGAAAGCTCGGCATCAGAAGCAATGGATGGCAGGCCTATTAATGGCTGATCTGTACAGTGATCTGCCCTCAAGGAGACCCAACAGGCCAGTCCACTGCAGTGGCTTTCAATGTGGTAAGCCTGGGCTTCAGCAGAAGTCAGCTTGTGAAGAGCCCTGGCAGCTCTGCCAAGAGTTGGATCACTGGAAATGGACCTGCCCTGGAGTCGAAGGATGCCCAGGTCAGAGCCACAGATCTTATTGGCTCTAAGCTGAAAAGCCCTTCACTCAGCCCAACTTCCAAAGTGACCACTGCAGCTGAGGGGATGGTCAAGTAGGGTCAGCAACATTGCAGGCAGAACTGTAAATTTCTTGTTAGAGATGCCACCTGCCTTTACCTGGCCAGCTCTCCTCCCAGGCCAGCCAAGTAATGAAAGTCAACAGAGTGCCTTCCCCTAGGAGGTTCACACCTCCCTTAGGATATACCCCATGTGAAGAGATAGATAGGTCTGGGCCTCTGAATTTACAAGGCCTAAAGCGCACCAGATTATTATCAAGCCCCTTCTATCAGGTTCTATTTGCCTCTCAATCAGAAAAATTACTTGTAGCTTAGACAGCACCTTTCTTAGCTCCTCTAATAATGACTCTGTCCTTTGTTCTAGGCCCTGTCTAGTGCACTTGGGCCTCATTCCTTTGTAATCATAACCTCTACTCTACCACCAATGGCTCTACTCCCAACCTGTGTGTACTGATGGTCCTCTTCCCCACTTAATGCTGTATAATTGTTCAAACCTGGTAAATGCCACTCTTAGGATCATTGGTTACTATCCTCACTCTGTCTTTTATGACCTTGTCTAAATATGATCAGAGTCGGCAAACTTGGAAGGCTTCCATAGCCTTGGCAACTCATGACGACAGCCTAGGATGGTTACTGGCGCCATAAACTAGAGTGTCAGTTTGTTGGGTCAACAACAGGAGCCACTGTGCACTTGCTCCTCATGTGGGATCTCTGTCCTTAATGTGCTGTACATTGTGATTTGATGCTATAACTAGTACTCAAACAGTATGTTTCACTTTGTGTTTCTGTGTGGGTGCAAACTGTTGAAATCTTTATACTAAATTGATCTTCTGTATATAAAGAGAATTGGAAATGAATCTTGATGCAAATGGAAGGGGAAAGGGAGCGGGAGAGGGGAGGGCTGCGGGTGGGAGGGAAGTTATGGGAGGGGGAAGCCATTGTAATCCATAAGCTGTACACTGGAAATTTATATTCATTAAATAAAAGTTAAAAAAAAATAGAGTATCCTAGCATTTACTGTTACAAGTTTCTTACAAATATCACAGCCTATGAAATACTGAAAGGCAACCCACTATGAAACCTGTCTCCTGATAGGCCTTTTAAATGATCTTTTAAACAATCCAATATTTAATTCAGGTATCTCTGCCTTATAATATGATTTGTATTTCTTTTTTGTAGTTTGTGGTATCAAGAAATTACTGTCAATATTGTTAAGAAAAAATATTTACAGGACACACCTGCTTTAGCTGCATAACAGGTTATAATATATTACATTGAAAAACTTCCTATTTGTTATATATTTTTAAATCTGCCATGCTGAGTAAACATGTGAGTGGTAATAAGACATTAGATAACAAATGTAGCTGTCAAATCTGTATTATTTACACTCTGGGGGGATCTGACACATTTTATGGTAACTCATCTGTTAAATGAAGACTCATTGCTTCACAATGTTACATGATTTGCTTTACTTCTATGTTGCAAATATAAATCTTGTCCCTAAACCATATCCTTAAACAGCATATTGAACTGCTTCTACACAAATTGGTATTCCTATTTTTGAATGTGTGTCAATTGAAATTGTTAAAATTATTGGAAGTAAACTAAAATTCATGTTTGGTGAAACTGCATTCCTTTTTCATGGAATTTCACATGAATAGGTTCTCATGACAGTCAAGAATATTCACCTTTCAGCAGTGCAGAACATCTTAAACATTAACTTTCATCATTCAGTTTTTCTTCTATACAATATTTGTTATAATTTTTGAGATTTTTTAAATTTTCTATGTTAACTTCAAAATTGTGTAAGAAATTTGTCATATTTCTAAACATATGTTCATACATTCATAAATCATGTTAATTCAAATAGCTTTGCAACTAATGTCATAGTTCTGCAAAATGAAGGATTTTACTTTTATTCTTGTCTACAAGAATAAAAAAAGTATCAAGCAGTTTTCCATATAGTTATTTGAGATAGTTATCTTCTTTTTTCATATTATAAAGTGAAAAACTCTTAGTGTAATACCTATTTCTCCATTGGGATATCATCAAAACAGGGTAAGTCCTTTTTGACTTTATTATAAATAATAATTCTTAGATGCAAATGTAATTTATCCATTTATTCAGTCAATAACAATATTTTAGAAAGTTTTTATTTAATAAATATAAATTTCATAGATACAGCTTTAGGAATATAGCGATTCTTCCCTCCGTACCCACCCTCCCACCCCCACTCTCATGCCACCTCCTACTCCCTCTCCCATACCATTCTTCATTAAGATTAATTTTTAATTACTTAATTATCTTTCTATACAGAAGACCAACTCTATATTAAGATTTCAACAGTTTGCACCCACACAGACACACAAAGTATAAAGTGCTCTTTGAAGACTAGTTTTACCATTAATTCTTATAGTGCAACTCATTAAGGACAGAGGTCCTACACGGGGAACTAATGCACATTGACTCCTGTTGTTGATTTAACAATTAACATTCTCATTTATGATGTCAGTGATCACCCAAGGCTCTTGTCATGAGCTGCTAAGGCTGTGGAAGCATTTTCAGTCCACAAACTCTGTCAGTATTTAGATAGGGCCATAATCAAAGTGTAAGTTCGCTCCTCCCTTCAGAGAAAGGTACCTCCTCCTTTGATAGCCCCTTCTTTCCACTTGGATCTCACTATCAGAGTTCTTTCATGTAGGCCATATTTTTCCCACAGTATCTTGGCTTTCCATGCCTGAAATGCTGTAATGGGTTTTTAGCCAGATCCAAATGCCTTAAGGGATGATTCTGAGCCTAGAGTGCTGTTTAGGGCATTTGTCATTCTCTGAATCTGCTGTTTGGCCTGCTTCCCATGTTGGATCATTCTCTCCTTTTTAATTTTATCTATTATTATTAGCAGAAACTTGGTCTTATTTATTTATTATGATCCCTTTGACACTTATTCCTATCTTTATGATCAGTGCACTTAAAATGATCACTTTAACTAGTAAGATGGCATTAGTTCCACCCAGCTTAATGGGATTCAGAGTCCCATGGCAAGATTTTAGCTTCACACTTAAGAGTAAGTCTGTGGGAACATGTGCCAAACTGTACATCTCCTCCCTCTCTTATTCCCACTCTTATTTTTTACTGAGATCAATTTTCAATTTGATTTAATCACATTTTTTTAAACACCCAGTATTTACTAAGCACAATATGGGAATTTGCAGTCACCAAACAAATGTTCTCATCCTTAGTATACCGAGGAAGAACAACAAAACCAACAATAATGTCTGGATAAAAGAAAGACAATACTATTTAATCAAAGTAACTTCAGAGGGACAAGAAAGAAAAGTTTCTGGGTCTGGCATTGTGGCCTAGCAGGTGAAGCTACCACCTGCAGTGCTGGCATCCCATATGAGCTCTGGTTCTAGTTCTGGTTGTTCCACTTCCAATCCAGCTCTCTTCTATGGCCTGGGAAAGCAGAAGATGGCCCAAATCATTGGGCCCCTGTACCTGAATGGGAGACCTGGAAGAGGCTCCAGTCTTCTGGCTTAGGACCAACACAGCTCTGACCATTGTGGCCAATTGGGGAGTGAACAAGTGGGTGGAGGACCTCTCTCTCTCTGCCTCTCCATCTCTCTATGTCTAGCTCTGACTTTCAAATAAAATAAATAAATCTTTAAAAACAGTTTTTTCTCACATCCAGGGTTTGTATTTCATCATTTTTATCTTCAGCAGTGCAGACTTTTCAGCATTACCAAGGAAAATATTCCTATCATTTTCTGAGGGCCTATTTCTGTTCAGAATGTTTATGCAAATTTCTAGCTTTCCTTAATTGTAATTCTATGTTCCAAAAGCCACCATATTTCCCAGAGAAACTTGATTTGCCTCTGTCAAACCATAGCTAATAGTTTAGATCAGTCACAATCCCAGTGCTTTGCTACATAAGCCATGGCATGGGGATGCCCAATGTTTCTTTTGAGATTGCTAATAGTGATATAAATATTCAAGTTCAATCAGGAATAGATTTGATCAGATGGGCTATGCAAGCATAAATCCTTATTGAATATCATAATCTATTTGTAAGGATTCAAAATTATTCACCAAATAATTATAAATGTAATAAATAGTACTTTTTTCAAATCCTGATGTCAATGGTTGTTTTTAATACTGATTCTTTTGCTTTTAATAAAGTTTTGTTGCAATCTATATGAAAATAAGCAATTACAAAAATTACAATCAGAATAAAATTCAAATTCATGTTTTTACAATATTTGCCTATAAAGTGTGATAGGAAATACAGGCTAATCCTCCACCTGCGGCGCATGAATCCCGGGGTTCTAGTCCCAGTTGGGGCACCCGATTCTGTCCCAGTTACTCCTCTTCCAATCCAGCTCTCTGCTGTGGCCCGGGAAGGCAGTGGAGGATGGCCCAAGTGCTTGGGCCCCTGCACCCACATGGGAGACCAGGAGGAAGCACCTTGTTCCTGGCTTCGGATTGGTGTGCCGGCCATAGTGGCCATTTGGGGAGTGAACCAACAGAAAAGGAAGACCTTTCTCTCTGTCTCTCTCACTATCTAACTCTGCCTGTCAAAAAAAAGGAATTACAGAATTTGATCATTTTATAGTTAATTTTCCTTGTAATGGCCTTAATTAGGGTTTGGTAGAATCTATGACCAGTAACTAGCAACCTGTATTGTGTTGACTTCATCTCAGTAGAGAGTGGCTGCTTTCTGTGCTACTCTACTCTATCACAAAATAAATTAGCATATGGAACAAGGTGTGATGGTAGAGAAATTCACTTCAATTAAACTTTATACTACAAACTTTATACTTCTCTTTAGATGCTGTATGCTCAAAGTTGAGGGAGATTATATAAATAATTCTCTAATATTAATTTACATAGATAAGGAGACATATTTATCAATCATATTTTCATGTACACATAGTAATAATAGTAATTAATTTACAAATTATATAGTAAGATATTGAATTGGCTGCTTTGGCAGAGACCAAATAACAATAGCTTTAGTAACTGAAATCATCTCTGTCCTATATCAAAGTTCGTTTGTAGTCAATCCTAGGAGGTTGGACAGTTTTCTCCCATGGAATAGATCCAGGGGCACAGAACCCATCTATAATCTTGCCTTGTATCCTGTAAGATCATGCCTAGGCAAAAGTGGGCTTATCACCACCAGGACAAAATACCACCCTCAGGAAGAGGAGGAGGAAGAGGAAGTCAAGGGCTGCCAACCTTGAGCATAACTCAGGAGCTGCATCCCACTCTTTCACTCACTGCTGTATCCACAGCTCAGGAAAACTTCCTGCCACATAGCCTGTGTTATATTTTATATAGTGAAATTAATTAATAAATGTTTTATTCTACAGGTAGACAATTGTCTTTAAATTACCAGTTGCAAAGAAATGGTATATATCTAGGGGAGGAACTGCTAGGCCCTACATATGGATATGTTTAGTTTTAAAAAGTATCCTGAAATTCTTTTTCAATTTTTTTTTCAAATTTAAATTCTTACTAGACCTAAATGAGATGACTCTTTGTTCTATAATCTCACAATAATTAGTATTTTCTTTATGTTAACTCCTTCAGAATGTAATATTAATGTAATATTAATTCTATTGTGATTAATGAAGTTAGCACCTATATGGGATGCCAGCACTGCAGGCAAAGGCTTAGCCTTCTACTCCACAGTACCACCCCAGTGTCAGGATTATATATTTTAAAATAAATTTATGAAGAGGTCGGCACTGTGGTGCAGTGGGTTAAAACCCTGGCCTGGTTTCGCCGGCATGGTTGGTGGTTTTGTACACCCTGTTTGTAATTGAGTTCATGAATAGTCTTGTGGGTTTTCAAAAATGAAATGCAGTAAGGAACAGTTTAAAAAAAAAAAAAAACCCTAGCCTGAAGTGCTGGTACCCTACATGGGCGCTGGTTCTAGTCCCGGCTGTTCCTCTTCCGATGCAGCTCTCTGCTATGGCCTGGGATAACAGTACAAGATGGCCCAAGTCCTTGGGCCCCTGCACCCACGTGGAAGACCTGGAAGAAGCTCCTGGCTCCTGGCTTCGGATTGGCATAGCTCTGGCTGTTGCAGCCATCTGGGGAGTGAACCAGCCTCTCTCTGTAACTCTCTCTTTCAAATAAATGAAAATAAATCTTAAAAAAATAAATTTATGAAGTGATTTTTGGTGCACACAAAGAGGTAAATATCACACTGTACCCCATAATTTGCACAATTATTAACTAAAAATAAAAATAAAATTGTATAATTCAAATGATTAATGGTTATGCCAAATACCCAACCCCTCTTCTCCTTTTAACTGAACATAACATAGGATTCCATTTGTTCTCCATTCTTAAGATTTGGAGCATATGTGTCTTCTCAACTTTTGCTTGGGTAATTTCACTGGAGTTGGCAGTACACATTTTCAAGTAATCTGTGTTAAATTTCAAAAATATTATTTTTGAAAAGCTCAAATATATTATAAATAAGTATTCTCAACTCTTCTATACTGCATATAATTTGTCATCCTTTTTAGCTATCAGAAATTGTAACCCTGTTAATTATTGATATTACCAATTTAATAAACTCTTATCTATTAGATCACATGGGAATAAAGAAAGTAAATATTTTGCCGTACCTTCAACTGCTTTCAAAATTTTCCTGACATGGTCTGATATCCAAAGCTATGTTGCTCTTTCTGTCTGATGAATTATATTTCTTAAGATTTTACTTCAGAGAAAGCAAAGGACACTGAGAGGAAGAAAGAACTCATATTCACAGGTTCATTTATCAAATGCTCACAACTTCCAGGGAGAGATTAGGTCTAAACCCGAGAGCTGGCAACTCAATCCAGGTTTTCCATGTTGGTCTTGAGCCATCACCATGGCTTCCCAAGATCTTCTTTAATAGGAAGTTGGAGTCAGGATCAAAACCATGAAATGAACCCAGACCCAACAATATTCAACACAAGTTTCTTGATTGCTACACTAAACACATACCACTAGCATGTTTTTATAAACTGAAATACATGGATCTGGGTGCCTGTGTGTGTGAGAGAAAGAAAGAGAAGTAAAGAGAGAAAGAGCAAGAGCCAGAGAGACAGAGAAAGCTGTTGCACCACTGGTGTTGGTGGGGTGGGTGGGCTGGGCTGGGGTCAGTTTTGGGTGGGACTTTCGGATCTAGAGACCAGCACAGCAACCTCTAAGGTCACAGCAAGGGCATGGGAAAAATGCAACAAAAGCAGAAACACAAGGATGAACAGCAGGGAGACAGGTAGGAGGATTGGTAGGGAGACCTGTGTGCTTGGGTGGGAAGGGATCCTTTGGGCAAAGTCCACAGGACTGCCTCATCTACTCGAGGGATGTGTGAAGAAGTGATTGCATGAAGGTGGTTGCCTGTGTATCACCCAAAGGTCCTGGGACCTAGCAATGACCTTGGCCACCACAGATCATTTTGTTGGCTACAACCACTGGTAAGCGACAAGGCAGGCCATGCAAGTGGGGCACCAGGATGCCCTTACCCATTTCCAATGCGTGTGCTTAAGGACTTTGCAACATCGCTGGTGTGGTGACCAGTAAGGATACCTCCATGTATTGCTGGCAACAGGATGAGCAGGAGAACAGCAGTCCTGTCTTGGGGTGGGATTGGGGAGTGGAGAGTGCAGTGGAGGGGAGGAGGTGATGATGTGTAATGGGGTGGGGGATGGGGAGAGACATAAGATAGATATGGGGGCAACTTGTCTGTTTGTTCCCAAGGGATGGGGCTTTTCTCCTGTGATCTCAGAGAAGTAGTGCGGCAGGGCCAGGGTCGGGGCACCCAGCAGATCTGGTGAAGAACCGGGTTTGCAGAGGGTGATGGAGAATATGATCCAAGGCCTACCTTCCAGTGAAAGCAGGAATCTTGGGATTCCATGCAGTGAACTGGGCTCAGGCATCAAACCTACAGGTGGCTTCAGAACTTTGCTTGTGGCCACTAGGTGGCACGACGAGGCAAAGCCATGGCCTACTCAGAAGCTGACTGCCCAAGCCTTAACCTGGGCCTGCAGGCTTCCAGCCACTGCTCTGGGAAGGAGGCTGGGGACTGGAGCCAGAAAAGAGATTGAGGGTGATGTGGAGATCCGTGTGCGTTTGTCTGGGGGGTGGGGCGGGAGAGACAGAGCCTGAGCCCAAGCAGACCTCCACCCTTCCCCAGTTCTCTGAGGGCTTCATCCTGGCTACAGACACCTCTGGCAGTGGTCATCACTGGAGGGAAGGTCCCCCCGCTGCTTGGCCCTACACTGACAACTCTCCACATCCTGAATGCCCCCCATGCTGGGTTTCCCTGCTTCCACACCAGGTGCCTCCTGGGCCCAGGAAGGTGTGTCTTCCCACAGGCATTCCATGAGACATGGCAGTGTGCTCTGCACCTGCTGGGTCCCGGACCTCATGTATGGCCACAGCTGGCCATGTATTTTCCCCAGCCTCAGAAACCCCTAGGTGTGACCCCATCCATGGCCTTTGGCTCCTTGAGCCCCAGAATCCTGGAGGCTCTGGTGCTATCTGACTCTCTCCCCTTCCCTACCCCAACAACCCTCCCACCTACCCCTCCTGCCACACGCTCCCCACCATTTTGGACACTTCTTTCAGGAGGGAGGCCCCTGTGCCCAAACACATATCACCTGGTATCCCCTAAACTTGCTGCAGTGGGGAGGTCTTCAGCAGGTCTAGGAGAGCATGGTATTTGTACTGGCTGAAGACTGGCTCTGGGCCTGCCTGAGAGCCTGAGAGCCCTACTCACAGCCGTCCAGATTGCCAAAGTTTTGGGCATCTCACCAAACTCTGGCTGGACAGCTGCTCATCCAGCAGGCTCAGAGTCTCCACCGAGGGCAGGGCGACAGGCCCCAGTAGCTGAGAGCCCCATTGTTTGGCTGCTGGCTGCAGCTGCCCCTGGAAAACTTGGGCCTGTGTGGGTGAGGCCAACATCTGCTGCACGGGTACCCCCTGCAACATCAGGCCCTGGGGCATAGGATGACATCCCTTCCAGGGACCTGGAGCTGGCCCAGACAGCTGGCAACTTGCAGGTATGGGCTGAGTAGGGTCTCTGGAGGGGAGCAGCGGGAAAAGGAGACCTGTGTTGCCCCCATGCATCTGTAATCTTCCTTGTTATGGGGGCTACCAAGATGTCTGTGTGAGGGAGTGCCCCACTGCATTGGTGGGCCATAGTGCCCTGTGACCCAGGAGGCTCAGATGAGGAGCTGGGGGCTGCCACCCCAGCATGGCCTGGCTGGGCGTGATGCCATTGGGCATGGGTGCCAGGCTCCCATGGCCAACAGGATTCTTCCAATCCATGAACATGGAAGATTTTTCCATTTTTTATATGTTATTTCTTTAATGTTTTGCAGTTCTTATCATAGGGATCTTTGACATCTATTTCAAGGTATTTTGATTTTTTTTTTTTTGTGAATGAGATTAATCTTAGAAGTTCTTCCTCAGCTGTGGCATTGTGTATACAATGGTTATTGATTTGGGGGTATTGATTTTATATCCTCTACTTTGACAAACTCTTCTGGAGTTTCAATACTCTCTTAGTGCAGTCCTTTGGATCTCCTATATATAAGATCATGTCTTCTGCAAATAGGGATAGTTTCACTTTCTCCTTCCCAAATTGCATCCCTTTCATTTTTTTCTCACCTAACGGCTCTGGCTAAAACTTTCAGGACTATATTTAAAAGCAATGGCGAGAGTCTGCATTTTTATCTGGTTCCACATCTCGGTAGGAATGCTTCCAACTTTTTCCCATTCAGTAGGATGGCTGGCTGTGGATTTGTCATAAATTGCCTTGACTGTGTTGAGAAATGTTCCTTTTACGCAAAATTTGCTTAAAGTTTTCATCATGAAAGGGTGTTGAATTTTTCAAATGCTTTCTCTGTGTCTATTGAGATAATCATATGGTTTTTTTTCTTCAATTTGTTAATGTGATGTGTCAGGGTGGATGGTCCTTCTGTTGTGTTGTTGGACTTAATTGGCTAATATTTTGTTGATTATTTTTGCATTTATGTTTTCAGGGAAATTGGTCTATAGTTCTCTTTTTGTATCACATCGTTTCTAGGTTTGGGTATTAAGGTGATGCAGGCTTTTAAGAATGAGTTTGGGAGGATTTCTTCCTTTAAAATTGTTTTGAATACATTGAGAAGATTTGAAATTCGTTCTTTAAATGTCTGGTAGAATTCAGCAGTGAATCTGTTGGGTCAGGGGTTTTTCTTTGTTGGGAGGCTCTTTATTACTGCTTTAATCTCCATCTTGTTTATTTGTCAGTTTAGATTTTCTGTATCTTCATGACTTAATTTTGGTAGATTGAATCTTTCTAGGAATCTATCCATTTCTTCTAGGTTTCCTACTTTGTTGGCATACAGCTTTTTAAATAATTTCTGATGATTCTTTTACCTCTGGTAGCTGTTGTTACATTTTCTTTTTCATCTCCGATGTTTTTGATTTGAGTCTTTTCCTTCTTCTTTTGGTTAATTGCACCAATGGTGTATCTATTTTGTTTATTTTATCAAAAAACAGCTTTTCATTTCACTGATTTTCTGTAGTTTTTGTTTCAATTGTTTATTTTTTTCTAATTTTAGTTATTTCCTTCTACTCATTTTGGGTTTGATTTATTGTTGATATTCAAGGCCCTTGAGATGCATTGATAGCTCATTTATTTGGTACTTTTCCAGTTTCTTCATGTAGACACTGATTGCTATGAACTTCCCTCTTAACACTGCTTTTGTTGTAACCCATAGGTATTGTCATCTTCATTTGTTGTATCTTTGTGGTAAGATGTGTTTCTTGTAATCAGCAAGTAGGTGGACCTTGTTTTTTAGTCAAATCAGCCATTCTGTATCTTTTAACTAGAGAACTGAGGCCATTTAGCTTCAAGGTGATTTTTAATAATTAAAAACTTGGCCCTGCCATTTTAACATAAATGTTTTTATTGTTTACTTTGTATTTCCTTCATATTTCTACTGGTGATGTTTTTGCCTCCTCATTCTTTCATAATGATAGCTGTCTTTCTGTGTTTCTGCGTGAAGCACATTCTTAAACATCTTCTGTAAGGCTGGATAGATGTCAACAAATTCTTTCAATTTCTATTTGTTATGGAAGGTCTTTATTTTGTCTTCTTTCATAAATGCAAGTTTTGTGGGGTACAGTATTCTGGGTTGGCAGTTTTGTTTTTGTTTTGTTTTGTTTTGTTTTGTTTTGTTTTTTGGCAGGCAGAGTGGACAGAGACAGAGAGAAAAGTCTTCCTTTTCCGTTGGTTCACATCCACAATGGCCACCACTACCAGTGCACCACAGCTGGTGCGCCATGCTGATCCGAAGCTAGGAGCCAGGTGCTTCTCCTGGTCTCCCATCCAGGTGCAGGGCTCAAGCACTTGGGCCATCCTCCACTGCACTCCTGGGCCACAGCAGAGAGCTGGCCTGGAAGAGGAACAACTGGGACAGAATCTGGCATCCTGACCAGGACTAGAACCTGGGGTGATGGTGCCACAGGTGGAAGATTAGCCTATTGAGCTGTGGTGCCAGCTGAGTTTGTTTTGTTTTTTTTTTGTTTGTTTGTTTGTTTGTTTTTTTCCTTTTAAGACTTGGACTATATTTTGCCATTCCCTTCTGGCCAGCAGGATTTCTGATGAGAATTCAGCTCTAAGACCAATTGGTGATCCTCTGAAAGTTATCTGGCATTTCTCTCATGCCATTTTAGGATGTTTTCTTTATGTATTACTGTGGAAAGTTTGGCTACAATGTGTTGTGGTGAGGGTCATTTCTGTTCATGTCTATTAGGAGTTCTGTGTGCTTCCTCAACTTAAACATCCCTTCTTTCTCCAAACTGGGGACATTTTTGTAATTATTTCACTAAATAGGCTTTCTATGCTCTCTTTCCACTCCTTCAGTAACTCCTGAGAGCTGTATGTTGGGTTGTTTAATAGTATCCCATAGATCTCCAACACTGTTTTTAAGTTGTCTATTTTCTTCTTGTTTCTTTTTTTGTCTGACTGTAAGATTTACAAACATTTATCTTCTACTTTGGCTATTCTTTTTTCTGCCTCTCAAGTCTGCTAAGACTTTCCACCACATTTTTTATTTGATCCACTGAATTCTTCATTTCTAAATTTCCATTTGTATTTCCCTTTATATTCTCAATTTCCTGGTAAATATTTTCATGCATGTAATGTATTGTTTTCTTTAAGTAATGGATTTGTTTCTGATTTTTTTGAGTAATCCTATGGTAATTTTTTAAAATTCCACTTATGGCATTTCCTCAATCTCTTCATCTTTGCATTCTAATATTGAAATATTATCTTCCTCTGGGGAGTCATGCTTTCTTATTCTTGTTTCTTGAACTTTGACTTTTTTTTTTTTTTTTGGCCTTTGTGGAGAATCTTTTCTTCTGTTGGTTCTTATCTTTGGGGTTATACTGCTGTGGCTTCATTCAATGTCTGACCTTTCAGTGAATACCAGGAGGTGTTGGTGGATGTGGTCTGGTGGCTGTGGTCAATTCTCTAGGGTGGGGCAAGTTTCCAGGGTAACACCAAGGTTGGGCATGGTAGAACTCCAAAGCCAGCTATGTTGTATACCTTTTTGTGTAGCCACAGAGGCCCAACATTCTTAGCACATAGGTCTCTCCACAGATGCTGAGAACAAAAGGTGCTGTTGGTGCAAGGGCCTCTCTCTCATAGCTGCCCAGCCACCTTCTCGCCAAGCTCTGAGGCAGTGGGGACTGCAGGCCATTCTCTCCACTGTTAACTCTGGATTATGTGCACACTAGAATCCCTGGTTTAATGCCTGCCTGACACTGCTGTCAGTGCTGCATTCATGTGTCCCATTTCAGTGAGCTGTTACGTGCATGCCTGTGGGCTTCTGAGTTGTACTACTGATTTAAAATGGTTCCCACTTCTTCTCTTGACTAGGTTGCCGGTTCTGTTTCAGAGAGGTTGGTTTGAATCAGCCATCCCCCTCCACTTCCACTAGAACCGCAGATGACCACAAGCAACTAGGCTCCAGTCCAGACCCACACCAGGCTCTCTCTTGCTCTATCCCCATGGATTGGTACAGACAGACCTCCCCACATTGTCTCAAAAATGCCAACAGCTCAAGCTCTCCATGGCTGTGGTTCTTTTGGTGCATGTTAACACTCACCACTCTGGTTCAAGCTGTTTCCCCTCCTCCCATGGGGCTTCCTGGGTAGCTTTCTCTCCTCTTCTCCTCTGAGCATGTACCTCCTCCCTATTCTCTGCACTGTTTCTTCCACATGAGTGCAGGGACCCAAGCACTTAGGCCATCTTCTGCTGCTTTTCCAGGACATTAGCAGGGAGCAGGATCAGATGTGGAGCAGCTGGGACTTGAACTGGCACCTATATGGGATACTGGCACTGTAGGCAGTAGCACTTTACTTTCTATGCCACAACACTGACCCCAGAAAATACATATTTTTTTAAAAAATTCTAGGTGCTTTATTAATTGACCTTTTGATACAAAATGACCTATTAAATTTGCAATTTGTGGTTATTGGTGTTAGAAAATACATATCTTAAGGAACTGCATGCAAAATCTATCAGGAACTTGTAAAACTCAACAACAAAAAAATAAATCCCCCAATTTAAAACCTGGAAAAAATATATGAATCCTGATATACAATAAGCAGAGATCAGAAAAAAATAAGGACCTGAAACACTGAACACTAGGGAATTGTGAGAAAAAGTAATGCACTGTGCATTAAGAAAAAGCATACCAAATGACAGCTTAATCCACTGCACAAAAACATCTAAGTTTTTTATAAAGGTTTATTTATTTATTGGAAAGGTAGGGTTATGGAAAGAAGAAAAAGATGGAGAGAGAGAGAGAGAGAGAGAGAGAGAGAGAGAGAGAGATCTTTCATCTGCTGGTTCAATCCACAAGTGGCTATGACAGCTATAGTTGGTCCAGGCTAAAAGCCAGAAGCTTCATCCAGGTCTCCCTTAGAGGAAGCTGGCAGTGGTCTTACCTGCTATGCCACAGTGTTGACTTCCTTAAATTGCTTTATTTGGATTTATTTGAAAAGCAGAGACATACCTGAAATGCAGAGAAACCCACAGAGAGAAAGAGAGAGGGGGAGGATATTTACCATCTGTTCCTTCGTTTTCTAAATGCCCACAATTGTGGGGTCAACAGCCAGGGATGGGCCAGGATGAATCCTGGATTCAGGAAGTAAATCTATGCCTCCTGTGCAGGTGACAGGGACCCAACTACTTGAGTTATCAGAAGTATTAGAAGGAAAGAAACTAAGATAGGGAGCAGAGCCAGAACTTAACTCAGACACTGTAATATGGGATGTGGATATCTCAAATAGTATTCTAACTACTTCACTAAGCACTAATCCTAGAAAAGCACTTAAACATCAGTGAGATGGATAAAATGCATGTTGATTAGGTTTGTTATAATGAAAACATGACACTACCACTATTTTTCAAATACATAGAATAACAAGAAACCCTGTAATTGCTAATGAGATACTTTATGGAACATCTTGACATGTTACTAGAACACCAAATGTGGTATACATGATATACAGCAAACATACCCAAATATATTTACCCAGCTGGTGTGAAATCTTACACCCATATGCAAAGTATCATGAAAATAATAAATAAATAGCAGTTTATTCACAGTGGCTAAAACTTTTAAGGAATCCAGATGTATTTCAGTGGTTAAACAGATAACTGGGGGGTTCCAAGATGGCAGAATAATGACAGTACTGTCACTGTTTAAAAATAGGAGAAAGCACACTCCTAGAACAGAACTGGGGAAAGCCTCAGCAGGAAACCCAGTGAAAACAAGAGAAATGTTCCATACCATGCCAAAAGAGCAAATACACAACAAAAATACAATAAAAGCTTGGACCCAGCAAGGACGGTGCCTGCCCAGGCAAACCAGGTGAAGGGGGAATCCATGGGCCCATGACTTGCTGACACAGTGGGAGGCAGAGCTTGGTGAACTGCTTTTAGAGCTCCACAGGGACCCCCCAAGACAACAGAGGCAGGAAGAGAAAAAAAAGGTGTGCATCTCTCTCCTCCCTCCCACCTTCTATAGTGGAGATCTGCAACTAACCAGGGGAAAGATCAGGCTATTTTTTGCAGCAGCTCCTGCCCCTGCCTCCTGTGCACATGCCAGCAATAACAGGCATCTCCCCCACCCACATGGTGAGGGCCACAATGATTCAGAGGAATTCATTCCCTCTCCATGAAAGTTGCACCATGCCAGTTGCCTAACAATGGGAGAGTAGGGGGAACACCCCTATGGAGGGGAAGGCCCACTTATGGACTCTCCTGCCCACCCAACACCATCAAGAAGTGACTGAGGCTGAAGTGGGAAGGTGCTTTGAGCATCTGTGATCTGCAGACCTAATAAGAGAAAAAAAAAAACCCACCCCTTCCCGCTGACACCAAAGCTGGTTGGGAGGACCACACAGACAGTGGCTATGGGAACACCTTAGTTTTCTTAGACAGGACTTGCTAGTGAGGTGGAGTGGCACCACTGACAATTTACAACTCAGAGAGCCCTGGGAGCTGTCTGAGAAAACAGTGACTACATAAGAGGAGACAGAATGTGGCTAGGCTCTGGGCAACTACAGAACATTTCTCTGTACCCTCTGAGGTCCTTGGTTAAGTATACCAGCTCATAACACAGGGAACCCTGCTCACAGGAAAAACTCCAAAGATCAAATGTGCAGTTCACTAAGCAGTGCAGATGAGTGCTGAGCACACTGGGGACTAACACCAGGGTATCTCACAACTGTGAGAAAGGTGGGTCACACCAACTGAGATGACCATTTCTCTCCATCCAATCAACCAGAGGAGAACTACCAAGCCCAGTGGAGGTCTTACCTTACTTACTTCCCCACCCTGAAATACTGAACACAGCACTCTGGCCATACCCATCCCACACCTCTTGGTAATCACTGAAATTATAAACTTCCCACTAAGCCATAGAGACACAGACCAAAGATAAAAACCACCAGACAATAAAAAACTACATAAATACAAAATAAAAAAGGAAAAAATTTAAAAATAAGACTAAGGAAGACACTATGAGCCCCTAAAGGAACACTACAATATTTCAATATTAGAAGATGAAGATGAAGAGATTGAGGAAATGCCAGAAATGGGATTTAGAAAACTAATCATTGGATAACTTAGAAGCAATCAGAAGCAAATTCATGAACCAAAGAAAACTGTATTTGATAGGAATGAAAATTTTTTCCATGAAATTGAGATAATAAAGAGAAATCAAAATAAAATACTAGAAATGAAAAATTCAATAGATCAAATAGAAAATGCACTGGGAAGTCTTAACAACAGAGTGGGTGAGGCAGAAGAAAGAATATCTGAGCTAGAAGACAAATCTCTGGAAATTTTACATTTAGATCAAAAACAATAAGAAGAAATTAGAAAACTAATAAACACTGTTGGAGATCTGTAAGATACTATCAAATGACCCAACATATGTGTCTCAGGAATTCCTGAAGACATGGATAGAGAAAAAGGATTAGAAGGCCTTTTCAATAAAATAATAACAGGAAACTTCCCTAAATTGAAGAAAGGGATATCTGAGTGTATGAAGCACATAGAACTCCCAATAGACGTGACCAAAAAATATCATCACCATAACACATTGTAATCAGACCCTCCACAGTAAAACATAAAGAAAATATTCTAAAATGTGGATGAGAGAAATGCCAGATTACTTTCAGAGGATCTGCAATTAAATTCACAGTGGAGTTCTCATTAGAAGCCCTACAGTCTAGAAGACAATGGTGAAATATATTCCAATTGTTAAGAGAAAAAAGAAAACTGTCAACCCAGAATACTGCACTCTGAAATGCTCTAATTTATGAATTAAAGTAAAATAAAGACCTTTCATAATAAACAGAAATTGAAAGAATTCATTATAACTTGACCAATGCTACAAGAAGATGCTCAAGGATATGCTACACACAGACACAGCAGCAGGGACATCACTATGAAAGAAGGTGAAGACAGAATATCTGCCAGTAAAAATACAAAGGGAATCCAAAGGAAAAATTAGGAATATTAACGGGAAAATGGTACGGCAATGTTGTAATTTAACCAGTCACCCTGAATGTAAATGGCCTACAAAAAACACATCTCACCAACAATATTTGCAGATGCTAACAGAAACCAGAAAGAGCTAGGGTAGCCATGCTAATAAGAGACAAAATTGACTTTAACACAAAAGTCTGTTAAAAGAGAAAAATAAGGGCACTATATAATGATTAATGGATCAATTCAACAGGGGGATGTCACAATTATAAATGTATATGACTTAATTACAAGGCTCTGACTATTTAAAAGAAGTGTTAATGGATTTAAAGGGAGACACAGACTCAAATACAATAGTAATGAAAGACTTTAATACCCCATTTTCAACAATGGACAGATTATCAAAAAAGGAAAGAACATAATTAATCAACACTACAGACCATATGGACCTAATGAATATCTATAGAGCTTTCCATCCCACAGTTGTAGAATACATATTTTTCCCACCAGTTAATGGAACTTTCTCTAAATTGACCACATGCTAAGCTATAAAGCAAGTCTCAGCAAATTCAAAAAAGTTGAAATCATACCATGCATCTTCTCTGAGCACAATGGAATGAAGTAGGTAATCAACAACTCAGTGATCCCCAGACCATATGCAAACACATGGAGACTGAACAACATGCTCCTGAATAAACAGTGGGTCATTGAGGAAATCAAAAGAGAAATCTAAAAATTTCTGGACACAAACGAAGATGAAAATACAACATATCAAACTTATGGGGTACAGCAAAAGCAGGGTTAACAGGAAAGTTTATAGGTATTTGTGACTACATCAAGAAATTGGAAAGGAACCAAATAAAAGAGCTATTGATGCATCTCAAGGACCTAGGAAAACAACAGCAAACCAAATCCAAAACTGCTAGAAGAAAACAAATAATTAAAAGAAAAGAAATTAGCAAAATTGAAACCAATAAACAATACAAAAGATCAAGAAAACAAGAGCTAGTTTTTTGAAAAATAATCAAAATTGACACACCATTGGCCTAAGTAACCCAAAAAAGAGGGAGGAGACCCAAATTAATAAAATTAGAAATGAAGAAGGAAAGTTAATAGTAGACACCTCAGAAATAAAAAGAGCCATCAGAAAGTACTACAAAGAGCTGTATGCCAACAAAACATGACACAGCCTACCTAAATTGAGCCAAGAAGACAGAAAACTTGAACAGACCAATAACCAAGACAGAAATCAAATCAATAATAAAGACTCTCCCAACAAAGAAAATTCTAGGACTTGATGGCTTCACCACTTAATTCTATCTAACATTTAGAGAAAAACTAACTCCAATTCTTCTCATCCTATTCAAAACAATTGAAGGGATGGGGAATCCTCCAAATACTTTCTATGAGGCCAGCATAATCTTAATTTCTAAACCTGAAAAAGTTACAATAAAGAACTACAGACCAATTTCCCTGGTGAACATAGACAAAAAATAATCCTCAAGAAAATTCTAGCAAATCAATCCAACAACACATCAGAAAGATCATTCACCTGGACCAAGTGGGATTTACTCCTGGTATGCAGGGATGGTTCAACATTTGCAAATCATCAATGTGATACATCACATTAACAAAATGAAGAACAAAAATCATACGATTATCTCAATAGATGCAGAGAAAGCATTTGAAAATTTCAAAACCCTTTCATAATGAAAATTTAAGCAAATTGTGAGTAGAATGAGCATTTCTCAACACAATCATGTAAATTTATGACAAAACCAAAGGCAAAATTCTATTGAATGGGAAAAGAGTGGAAGCATTCCCATTGAAATCCAGAACCAGACAAGGATGCCCATTATCATCATTGCTTTTAAATATATCCCTGCAAGTTTTAGCCAGAGCCATTAGACAAGTAAAAGAAATCAGAGATACAAATCAGGAAGGAGGAAGTGAAACTATCCCTATTTGCAAATGATATGGTCTATATATAGGGGATCCAAAAGACTCCACTAAGAGACTATTGGAACTCATAGAAGAGTTTGGAAAAGTAGCAGGATATAAAATAACACACAAAAATCAACAGCCTTTGTATACACAGACACTGTCACAGATGAGAAAGAATTTTTTTTTATTTGACAGGCAGAGTTAGATAGTGAGAGAGAGAGAGACAGAGAGAAAGATCTTCCTTCCACTGGTTCACCCCCAAATGGCCGCTACAGCCTGTGTGCTGCACCAATCTGAAGCCAGGAGCCAGGTTCTTCTTCTGGTCCCCCATGCGGGTGCAGGGGCCATCCTCCACTGCCTTCCCGGGCCACAGCAGAGAGCTGGACTGGAAGAGGAGCAGCTGGGACTGGAACCCGGCACCCATATGGGATGCCAGTGCCACAGACGGAGGATTACCAAGTGACCCACGAAACTGGCCCTGTGAAAAAATTTCTAAGATGAACTTCATTCACAATAGTTACAAAAAAGTCAAGTTTCCTTGGAATAAATTTCACCAAGGATGCAAAAGATATCTATGATGAGTATTACAAAACATTAAAGAATGAAATAGAAGAAGATAAAGAAATGGAAAAATCTTCCATGTACATGGATTAGAAGAATCAATATCATCAAAATGTCCATACTACTGAAAGCAATTTACAGATTCAATGCAATACCAATCTAAACATCATGGACATTCTTCTAAGATAAAGAAAAATTATGCTGAAATTTATATGGAAAATCAGGAAACATCAAATAGCTAAAGCAATTATATACAACAAAAGCAAAGCCAGAGTCATCACAACACCAGATTTCAAGATATGGCATCCACAAATGATGTAGGTGATTCTATTGTGCACCTACAGCTTTTCTCACATTGTTTTGTATTTGTGTATGTCCTTGCCATCTGTCTTCCATGCCTATAAGTGCCTGTAGGGTAAGCTTTATATTCACATCATTCATGTTGTATCAATTGTATCCAGGGGAGTACCAGGCATAATGCAGACAAGTCACCCTTAACTTCCTCCATCATCTGTTCCTCACTCCTACAGTGCTAGAGTTCTTGCTCTTCTCCTCCTCCTCCTCCACCCATGCACCAGCATAGATACAACCAGCATGAGACCCTACACACTGTGCTCTTCTACCTGCCCTGAGCTCATGTGCTCTACAGTTCCAGTGGCTCCAAACAGGATGATATAGCAAATGAGTGAGGCTTAACAGCATCCATGAATCCAAGCTACTGTGCTCCATTATCACTAAGTGAATTTTGGATGCTGGCTTCAAATGCTCTGACTGTGCTCAGTACTTATGGTCTCATGACAATGAGAGCATGGCAGTGTCCCAGAAGTCAAGAAGATGCCTGCCTCCATATTACATTCAGTTAGGGGCCACAGAGCTCTGTGGTATTGTTTCTGATCTTTCCAGTTATTCACTCTTCACACCTACTACTTTCTTTGTGTGAATCCACTTGCATCAGAGCAGCCAACACAGAGTGAGTTTATTTTAGAGCCATGCTGCTGAGCCAGTGAGAGGACACCTCACTTGGACTTAATAATGTGTATGTTGGCTATTCTGGGAAATTTTTATTTATTTCCTGATTCATTGTGCTTTGTGTATAGGTTGGTGGACACACTTACCATGAATTAATGACATATTCCTAATTCAGCTTTGAGTTATGGGTTTTTGAACTTAACTTTTTCACTTAGATTGTCCTTATAGACACTGATTATGGCTTCTAGTTTCTAAGTCACTGCATCATAATGAGGACTATTGTATTTGGTCACAGTTAAAAATGCTTGGCTTGATAATTGACATAGGGCTTATTGATAGCATCTACACATGAAATTGTTTCCTGGATTTGCAGAAAATTTATAAGCTGACTAGAAGTAGCTTTTTAATTTTTTATTCTATTTTTTGAAGATTGACTTATTTATTTGAAAGACAGAGGTAACAGAGTGACATAAACTCTCTCTCTCTCTCACACACACACACACACACAGAGAGAGAGAGAGAGAGAGAGGTCTTCCACCCACAGGCTCACTCTCCAAATAGCTGCAATGGCCAGACCAGAGCTAGGGCAATCTGAAACCAGGAGCCTGGAGCTTCTTCGAGGTCATTCATGTGGGTGCAGGGGCACAAGAATTTGGACCATCTTCCACTGCTTTCCTAGGCCATAGAAGAGAGCTGGATCAGAAGAGGAGCAGCCTGGACTCAAACACCCATATGGAATACTGGCACTACAGGTGGCAGATTTACCTGCACCACAGCACCAGTCCCAGAAGTAAAATATTATTACTGATAAACAATAGTGTAGTGAGAACATCTTGTCTTTTAAATAATAAAATACAAATTAAACTTTACACGTGAATTTCCTTCTGCCTTCATATACCATGGTAAAATGTTGAAATCCTGTTGATTCTACCTTTTAGATCTCACTGTAATGCTTTGTCTCTTCTTTGTTTCCACTGCCACAGTGTCTATTGAATTACCTATTATAGACTTGTGATTCGACCTCCCTGCCTTTTGTCTTCCTTACCTTTGTGTCCAAAGCCTTTTGTGATTCAGTCCACTCTCCCTGCCTATATTTGGTTGCTCAGTATCTTTTACTCCAATTTCTGGGGAAATCAAATGGCTACTAGTTCTTTCCACACATCACACAAAAGATTGCTCAATAAATGATTAATAAATAAATGAATCAAATGCCTTACATAGCCAGGGTGAACATTTAATCTGCTTGGCCCTGGATAGTTCCTGTTTATGCACTTCAACCCTGTGTAGTTATTATTATGCTCCTTTTATGGTCAAGCTTCTCTCAAAACAACAAATTATATATTCACCTGATTGTGACAGTCATTAAATAGATTTCTATTTCCTTGTCTCCTCTACTAGGCAGTTCTTGGGAGTCAAAATCTTTTTTAGTTTTTATATCCTCATTTATGCATTTGACTAAGACTGTCTCTGTCAAGATGCTGAGTTTTATTGTCCAAGCAAGCATGCTTCTTACCTCATGAAGTTTTCAAGCTGTCAAGAAACAACAATCTACACTACAAATACTAACTGATATAGGGAATACTAGTATGAAGTCAATAGATAAAGAGTTAAGCATTCTGGGGGCCGATACTTTGGCATAGTGGGTAAAGGCACTGCCTACAGTGCCGGCATCTCATATGGGCTCTGGTTCAAGTCTGCTCCACTTCCGATCCAGCTTTTTGCTATGGCCTGGGAAGGTGATAGAAGATGGCCCAAGTGTTTGGGCCCCTGCACCCGTGTGGGAGACCCAGAGGAAACTCCTGGCTCCTGGTTTTGGATCGGCACAGCTCTGGTTGTTGTGGCCTACTGAGTAATAAACCAGTGGATCTGTCTCCCTCTCCCTGCCTCTTCTCTCTCTGTGTAACTCTGACTTTCAAATAAATAAAGAAACCTTTAAAAAAAAAGAATTAAGCATTGCTAATCCAGCCACAACTCTAATCCCATGAATTATAATTGACAAATGGAATCATAAACATAGAACTGCATGTTATCTAGTTATCCATTTGCATTTCTACTTAAAAACTTATAAAAAGAAACAACACATATTATCTAAAAATACATAATATTTATATGCTATCTTGATATTAAACATAAGAAAAAATGACCATGGAATAATAACAACATTGCATATCCTATCTTTTTTAGATAAGATATAATTGCATGTGATTCTCTAGAGTGTAGGTTATTATTGTAAGTACTCTTCTTCTCTCTCACTTTTTTGTTCTGGATGAGAAATCTATGGTTTAGGGGCTGGTGCTGTGGCACAGTGGGTTAGAGCCCTGGCCTGAAGTGCCAGCATCCCATGTAGACGCTGGTTCTAGTCCCGGTTGCTCCTCTTCTGATCCAGCTCTCTGCTATGGCCTGGGAAAGCAGTGGAAAATGGCCCAAGCCTTTGGGCCCCTCTATACCCACATGGGAGACCCAGAAGAGGCTCCTGGCTCCTGGCTTCGGATCAGCACAGCTCCGGCCATTGTGGCTATCTGGGGAGTGAACCAGCAGATGGAAGACCTCTCTCTCTCTCACTCTCTCTCTCTCTGCCTCTGCCTCTCTGTAACTCTGCCTTTCAAATAAATAAATATTTAAAAAAAAAAGAAATCTATGGTTTAAAAACTGAGCCTCAAGAAAAAGGAAGATTTCTTAAACCAGTATTAGATTTTGGTTCACCTTTAACCTAGACTTTTTTGGTTAAAGCTTTTATCTAATGAATACAATTTTCATAGGTACAACTTTGGGAATATAGTGGTTTTTCCCCATACCCACCCTCCTTTCCTCCCTCCCATCCCACCTCCTACTCCCCCATCCCATTCTTCTTTAAGATTCATTTTTAATCAACTTTTTATACAAAAGGCCAACTCTATAATAAGTAAAGATTTCAACAGTTTGCATATACCCGCACACAATGTAAAAAGTACTGTTTGAGAACAAGTTTTGCAGTTAATTCTCAAAGTACAACTCATAAAGGATAGAGGTCCTACATGGGGAGTAAGTGCACAATGACTTCTGCTAACAGGCTTTTTAATGATATTGCCATTGGCAAATACTAAACTTTTTGCACCTCAGTTTTCTCTTTGTGAACTCCTGATAATACTGTCTCCAGAATTAATCTAAGGTATAAATGATGCAATGTAAGGCATTTAGTCCCTTAACCTGAGTCCCAGAAGATACTCCATAAATGTTAGTTCTGTATCCAATTCCCCTGTCTGTTTCTGTATTTGGTGATTTAAGAATTGTGTGGAATGATTTGCAAGGAACTATAAGCATCAATAAAACACAAATTAAAATTATTTTCTAAAATCTGGATGTTAAACTATGCCCTCTACACCTCTGCTAAAAGTTAAACTGTATTCATAGTCATTTATTATTTAAGAGTCATTTCCATGAACAAAGCAGCAAGTAAGATTTTTCTGGAAGGAGACAGAGTTTCTGAAGGAGCAAGGATTTGGGCGTCAGTTAGCAGCAATGGGTGTCATTGTTTAAGATTTTGGTTCAGGAAAGACGGAGTGCCAACTGATCCTTGAGATTTTTGGGATGGGAAGGAAGGGAAGGAGGGATGTAAACAAACGCAAATGCTCTCTGTTTTCCTGTCTGTCTCCATCTGCCCTTGGGGAGGCCCATCTGGTCTCTTTGGGAATGCCCCGGCCTGGACTCCATTTCCCAGAGTGCCAGGTGAGCTGACGAACTACGTGCTCCGAATGCGCATGCTCCAAGTTTGGGACCAAGAAAAGTTCATTCAGCGACCGGAGTCAGCCCTAAGAGGTCGGGGTGCTAGTTCTCCGGCGTTTACTGCGTCTCCTGCCGGCAGTAACCAACCCGGCAGTTTGAGCGCACAAAGCCCCAGCCTGCCACCCGCTGCGTCTGTGCTTCAGCTTCTGCCGCCTGTGGGTCCCACGTGCCAGGGACTTTTACTGCCCCCACACGCCGCTTCACTCCACGTGTGTCCTGAAGAAAGGAGACCTGCTCCCGGTACTTTGCACAGCAAGTATGGAGGGAATGCGTTTGCGGGGGAGGGGTTTGGTGTGAGGTGGCTGGCGGCTCCCAGACGGGGCTCCCTGGTTTCTTAGCGATCCTGGCAGCTTTTCCTGGCAAGGCTAGGGCTGGGGCCCTGGCTGCCCTGTCTCCCACTGCCGCTTCCCAGCCCCAAAGCGCCCAGCCAGTCCGGCCGGCTACTTTGCTCCAATTTTCCTGAATGTGCTTTATTTAGTGGTTACAAGAGAAGGCACTGGTGGGGGGAATTGCACAAGCAGGGCCGGCGAGAGGACAGCGAAGGAAGACAGAGATTCCAGTTCTCTACATTTAAATAAGCTCAGTTCCCACTTTGGGTGGGTCGCTGAATGCCTTCAGGCTGAGCCTCTGGCTGTGTCCCCGGGGTGCTTCTGGCGGGGCGGGGCTTGGAAGCCTAAAGCCTAGAGCCTGAGGCAGCAGTGGGCTGGGGAAGGAGGATCAGGCTAGGATTTGCTCCAGGGACCCCATCCTGCTTCTTATTGGCCCTGTGGGGTCCCTGGCGAATGCATCTGGCAGCTGTGGTCCTATGTGTTTGGTTTTTTCCCCTGATGGGAGCAGCGTGAAGGGCGTGCAGTAGCTTTGTGGATTGATCCCCCTTTGTTAAGTTAACAGACTTTTTTCAGTCTGGAGTTTGAGGTCATGGGATCATAGTTGATGATTTATTTGGCTGCTTTATGATTTCTGTCTTCAGGCTTTCTTTGTTCTCCTGTTAGCAACGATGTCAACTGTTATCCGCTACTGATCCCTTTGCAAAATCAGAAGTGAACTGAAGTTAATGCAGATCTGTGTGTGTCAATAACGTGGAGTTAGTTTAATCTGGATTTGCATAAAGTGGAGAACTATAAAAGCATACATGGAAAAAAATAACACTTATGCTCTGCCCCGTTCTTTACAGTCACCCAATGCCCCACCAAGCTGACTACCTTACAGTCCACACAGTTTTAATGAAGAGGGCTTTGTCTTATTTTGGGTTCTGTGTTTAAGCCCATGACACTTTTGACATGGGAGGATACTAGTTCCACATTTTCATAATGATTGTGTTCTCTGGAAAAATCCATGGAAGTCACTAACGTGAGGAGGGTAAGAAGAGGAAAAACAAAAGTGTCCCTTTTCCCCCACAGAGTTGCCCACATAATGGAATAGAAGATGTGGCCTTGAAAACTATTGCTGACTTTTAGTGTAATGGAGTTTTCACATAAATAATTTTGAGTGATTCAAGTGTTCTATTAGAATGGTGTTGTCACCAGATTACTAATTTATGAAACTCATTTAGAATCATGCAGCCATCTAGGAAGTAAAACTAGAAAGTGACTCATAGATAGAGCCTCAAACACTGTTTTAGACTCCCATGTGGGTGGCAGGGACCCAAGTTTTGGGCTATCTTCTGCTTCCTTTCCCAGGCATATCAGTAGGGAACTCGATTGGAAGTGGAGCAGCTGAGGCTTGAACTGGTGCTCATATGAGATGTTGGCATTGCGGTAGGTAGCTTAACACATCACGCTACAATACTAGCCCATCAATAGACATTTTGGGTGGAATCAGTGGCTATGAAAATGCACAACCTAAAGTTACAAGGGAAGTGGAAAGAAGTTTCTTCTAACTGTAGTTAGTTCCAGGGGCCTTTATTGCACATCAGCTCTGACTGGGCCAGTAAGTGAAGAGTAAGAAGTCAGAACCTTAGTTAATATTTTACTCTAAATCAGGGATGGGGAACATCCAGCCTGTGGGCCATTTAGGGTCCATGAAATCATTTGTTCTGGACCTGCCAAAGCAACTGCATGTTGGATTGGATAACCTATCTACAGCATGCTAATTTTTAATTCAGTAATTTTGTATAGTCCATGAGTGATGTTATAAATCTCCAAAGGCCTTGGCAGAAAAAACATTCCCACCCCTGCAAAATGTTAATAGCAAATCCAAGGCAACTTATAAATGTGTTTAAGAGTGGATGAATAACTACAATTACCAATCCTGTGAAAGACAGACACTTCTAGACAATACATTCCAGACATCAGTTATGTTTCTACACACTGCCAGAGATGCCAGGCATGTTGTTGAAATGGCTTTATTCCTTCTTAGAAAACAGAAATGGGAATCCTGTGTGATGAGATAGGCATGTGCATCAAAAATAGTGTTGCTGCCTTTAGCTCACATAGAATCTGTTTCTGGAGACAGTGTTAGGTTGCATGTGGATGTGCATGTTTGTGCATGCAGTGTGCATGAGGTATCCTTGTATACAATTTGTACCAACTCATGTGTACAGATGTTCTTTTCTATATGCACATTATGTGGAGAGAAGAGACAATGCATTTGTGAAGAAATTGCATGGCTCAAAACTATTCTTTGTATGTATATGAGGCCTGCTGTGAGTGGTGCTTCTTTAAAATATAGATTCCTCCACCTACTCTATTGGGTGACTTGGCTTTGCAAAGTTCATTTCCCATGAAATATGATATTTGAAGGTTTTATAAGTCTTTTTCTTTGCCTAACTTGGGTGCATTTCACCCAGCATGTGTACAGACCCAAGTCAGCTATGTATAGACAGCAAGAAGCTGTCTGATTTTTCAGAGTGACCATGGAGTGTTGCTGCTGCCCAGTGGTTCTTAAAGCCTGTGGTGGCTCTTGGCTGAGCATCTGTAAGCCAGAAAGATGGAGTCTGTACCACTTGGAGTTTCCATATTTTTCTCTGCACTTTTTTCTCCCTCTTTCTCTTTGCTGTTTATGCTGGTCTACAAAGGGGGTGATTCTCCAGCAATAGTCACTGCCTTGATCTAAAATGCTACTTGGCCTGCCTTCTTAGGAAGACTATTTATTGTGTGACAGTGGGCATTGAAAGAGACTGATTGGTCACCTTCAAGGTGGACAACTTGTCCTGCCTTCCAACCCTTTGGCAGTGGAGTGAATGACACTACATTAGCAAATGTAGGTTTCTAAGGAATTTGATGGAGGAAAAGGGCTGAAGACACTCATCCATCCCTCATTTCATTGCTTTTCTCATTATACTTCTCTAGTCTTGGAATCATTTTCAGGTTTTTCCACTGACTCATATCCAGTAGACTGCGTGTGATTCTATTTTCCTAACTCTCAGCCCTTGTCCACATCAGGCTATTCTTCAGAGAAGGACAAAAGTATTTTCTGTCACCATAAAGCATTTTAAGTAGTTGTGTTTTCCTTGGGACAGCAAGGTTTGCTGTGTGCTTATCCTGGGGCTCACATTTAGCACTAGAAACTGTTTTTCGGTGTGACTGCTTTATATTTACATTCTTTGTTGTGGAAAAGCCTGGTTGGACTACCTCTGCCCATAGTGGAAACTAAGACTTTTTTTTTGGCACTTGAAGACTCAGATTGCTGAGTGTAGTGATCTTCTGCACACATTTAATCAGAAAATATGTTTTAAAATATTTGGTCTGAGGGTAGACAAGGCAGTCTTCCTGGATCCTGGTGAGAGCTGATGAACTGATGGTGTTTTCCAACCCACATTATGTTCTGACTTCATTTTATTTTCTTCAGAAAACTATATCTGAGCTTTGCTCTCCCCCTTCTGAAATTCTTGTGCTTCCATCTTCTTTATAACCACAGATGCGAGTACATTTTTTTCCTTCAACCCCCTCCCCTTTTTTTTAGTAAGTTTTAAAATTTTTACTTTAAAGGCAGATTTACAGAGAAAGAAAGAAGGCTGAGGATCTTGCAACTGCTGGTTCACTCCTCAAATGGCCACAGTGAACAGGGCTGGGCATGTTGATAGCCTGGATCCTAGGACTCCATCCATGTCTTCTATGTGATGCATGATCCATGGATGGCCCTAAAATTTTTTTTTTTTTGAAGAAGAAACTTATTTATTTGAATGGCAGAATTGAAGAGAGGGAAAGACACTCTCCTGCGCACACACACACACACACAGAGAGAGAGAGAGAGAGAGAGAGAGATCTTCCATCCACTGGTTCACTTCTTCAGTGACCACAACACTAAGTGCTGAGGATTCATTCAAGTTTCCCTTGAAGAAGCAGGGACACATATACTTGGGCTATTCTGTGGTGCTTTTCCAGGCTTATGACTAGGGAGCTGGATTAGAAGTAGGGTAGCTAGGACATGAACCACAGCCATGTGGAATCCAGTGTCACAGGCAGTGGCTTTACCTAAGATTCCACAATGCTGGCCCCATATATGCTGGCAACATATTTAAGGGATATTAGAAGGCCTGTGTATTGCCATTAGATGGCGTTCAGCCCTGTCTTTCTGAGCCATTTTGAAATAAGTAACATTTCTCACATGATTGAATGGCAGTCTACAGGACTGCTCCAAAGGGAGCGGGCTTCAGGGGCATGTGGGGCAGTGATGCAGAAAGGAGGTGAGGGGAAGGCCAGAAGGGAGATCGGGAAGTATTCAAAAGCACAAATAAGACATAGGTCATTTGCGCAGATTGCCAAAATTAAACTTCTATCTTTTAGGGTTTTTAATTTTTTTTTTTAATTTAGAGTTAATTTCTAAAATAGTTTGATATAGTTGACTCACTTTTCAGTATTCTTACATTGCTATTTCTATAAGCAGTAGAGAACTGGTGTAATCAAATGTGAAAAGACAATCCTAAATAAACAGCATGCAACAGAGTTTTGTAGGGAAAGGGCTGAATATGGCTGTGCGTGTGTCCTTTGCTAGCAGCAGAAGTTTTATGATTGCATCTGAGGTCATTGAAATCAGTTTTAATGGAAACACTGACGACTTTCACTGCTGCAGTTACTCCTGACTCACACTCCACATTCCTGTGCAAATAGTCCACCTGTGAGCACAGTCAAAAGGGGGTGCAGAGCTGGAATAATGCACATGTGCCCTTTGCTTTAACTAGGGGACTGATAGACTGGAGTTCTTTATTTCAGTTTTCATTTTGTGTGTGTGTGTAGAGTGAAATGCAGCAACTTGAGTTAAGTGTATAAGAGAAGTTGCTTGTAAAAAGAGGTTCCTTGGGGATGCATAACTCTCTGTGAACGGGACTGAAATAATCCCCTTTGATTGTTCCTTCTTGAGGTAGTTCCTGATTGTCATTGCTCAGAGAAATAATGATAATATTTATAGTCCAATTATGAGTAGTCCATGTATGTTTTACAGACAAAGTGTTAACAGATATGTTTCCCAAGGCCTTTAAAATAAAGGAAGGGAACTTTACAACAAAAGAGAAGGTTGGCATGGTCTGCTATCTTGGGCTAGAATCTGTGCCTTTATTACCCCCTTAGCACTCTGGCTAACTCCTGTTTTGTGCATCTCTTTGTGATGGTTCTTTTTAGGCCACTCCTGTGTCCAGATTCCTGAATGGGTGACACAATCTTTGGCCAGGCTGCTGGTCTGTTCCCTCAGCCTAAATGTGAGTTGGCTAGTTTTTGTACCCACTCCAGGGTCAAAGGAGCCCAGAACTGCCCGTGACTGGCGTTGTCTTCTTGCTCACTCCAGAGATGGACTCTGCACAGGTCCCAAGTGGCTTTGCTTGGGCCTCTTTCCTTGGTCTCCCTAGAGACCAGGCTGATTCCTGTTGATTCACATCAGCCTTTGGAATCATGTCTTATTCTCATCTGTGATGAGATCTCAAAACCATTCAAGAAGGGGTGTTATTTTATACTGAGATGTGTCTATATAAAAGTAGGTATCACTGAGGACTGTGTGTCTTTAGGATCAGCTGAACTCACCCAGGCCTGGATGGAGTTCCAGAGTTCTGGCTTCAGGCTGGTGCATTCCCGGCTGTTGTGCACATTTGGGATGTACCAGCAAATGGAAATCTCTCTCCTTCTCCCTCTCCTTCTCTCCCTGCCTATCAAATGAAATGAAAAAATAAAGGGATAAAAATTGGGGGAAAAATGTTTTTCCTTGTGTCCTAAGGGGGAAAAATTACTGTTACTGTATGTAGAACTCATTTTACAGTTTGCAAATATTCATAAATCTCAACTTAATGGCTGGTTGACCACTTCTGTCTGGGCTGGCTACTTTAGCTCCCATTCTGGAATCCATCTCCTTCCATCATCTGTAGTTCAATGCGAGTGCTCATAAACCACAAAAATGCCTCCCAACTTTTTATTCTTGTGTTCTTTATACAAAGCTTGGCCATAATCTCACTTTCTTTAGCAGCATGCTAATCCTAAAATGCTACATTGGCAAGGAGACAGTGAGGTCATTGATTTTTCTCCAAGTGTTCCCCATCACAGGTTTATTTTATGAAGCTGATTCTGGGTAGTTGGTAGACCTTGGCTGGATCTGAAGTTGGGATGCAGAGGTTGCTGTTAGAGAAATAGGGCTGTCACTGGCCCTTCCACAGTGCCCCAACCTGCAACTGATTTCTGCCTTGGGATTCTGTTTTTAGAGTGCTGGGATGAGGCAGTAGAGACACAGTAAAAGACAAAAAAAAAAAAAAAAAAAAAAAAAAAAAACTTTTAATATTTAAACAGTTTTATTTTTATTAATACAAAGAGAATAGATTCCATATTTTTCATGGATACAATTCTAAGAACATAACCATACTTCCTTACCTATTTCCCCCTTCTTCCTTTCTGTTTTTAAAGATTTTAGAAGTTGGCTTTTATTCTTAACCTAATGTTTACAATCTCACCTCTAGCCTTCCTGTCCATTTGTTCCTACTTTCAATCTAGTACTTTAGATGTTTAGATTTTTCCTTTCTTTCCTCCTTATTTTTGATTACTCCCAGTTCCACAGAAGGAATAATGAACAATTATCATGAACTATTGCCTCAAAGACAGGAATACTATCTAGTATGCAATATAGAAAAAAAGAGATTCAATTTTTTTAAGATTTATTAATTATTTGAAAGAGTTACACAGAGAGAGGAGGAGAGGCAGAGAGAAAGAGAGAGGTCTTCCATCTGAGGATTCACTCCCCAGTTGGTTGCAATGGCCAGAGCTGTGCTGATCTGAAGCTAGGAACCTGGAGCTTCTTTTAGATCTCCCACATGGGTGCAGGGGCCCAACCACTTGGGCCAACTTTCACTGTTTTACCAGGCCATAGCAGAAAGCTGGATCAGAAGTGGAGCAGCTGGGATTCCAAACAGTGCCCACAGGGGTTGCTGGCACTGCAGGTGGCAGCTTTACCTGCTATGTCACAGAACTGGCCCCTGCGTTGATTTTTTTTTTTTTTTGACAGGTAGAGTTAGAGAGACAGACAGAGAGAAGGCCTTCCTTCCATTGGTTCACCCCTCAAATGGCCACTATGGTCGGCGCACTGTGCTGATCCGAAGCCAGGAGCCAGGTGCTTCTCCCTGGTCTCCCACACGGGTGCAGGGCCCAAGCACTTGGGCCATACTCCACTGCCTTCCCAGGCCACAGCAGAGATCTAGACTGGAAGAGGAGCAACCGGGACAGAACTGGTGCCCCAACCAGGACTAGAACCCGGTGTTCTGGTGCCACAGGCAAAGGATTAGCCTAGTGAGCCACGGCACCAGCCCCTGCATTGATTTTTAAGTTACTTGTAATTTCTTTTTTTTTTTTTTTTTTTTTTGACAGGCAGAGTGGACAGTGAGAGAGAGAGACAGAGAGAAAGGTCTTCCTTTGCCGTTGGTTCACTCTCCAATGGCCGCCGCGGTTGGCGCGCTGCGGCCGGCACACCGTGCTGATCCGATGGCAGGAGCCAGGTGCTTCTCCTTGTCTCCCATGGGGTACAGGGCCCAAGCACTTGGGCCATCCTCCACTGCACTCCCTGGCCACAGCAGAGAGCTGGCCTGGAAGAGGGGCAACCAGGACAGAATCCGGTGCCCCAACTGGGACTAGAACCCGGTGTGCCGGCGCCACAAGGCGGAGGATTAGCCTAGTGAGCCATGGTGCCGGCTTTCTTTTTCTTTTTTAAAAGTTTATTTGTTTATTTTAAAGGCAGAGTTACAGAAAAGGAGAGGCAGAGGCAGAAAGAGATCTTCCCTCTGTCATTCACTGCCCCAAATGACCACAATGATCAGGCAGGCCTAAACTGATGCCAGGAGCTAGGATTATATCCATGTCTCCCATATGGGAAGAGGGGCCAAGCACCTAGGCCATCCTCTGCTTCTTTCTGAGGCTCATTAGCCAGGACTGGATTAGAAGTGGAGTAGGCATCCATATGGAATCCAGCACTGCAGGTGGCAGCTTTACTTGCTAAGCCACAGTGTCAGCTCCAGATTCCATTTTAACAAAAGACAATACAGAATTCTTCTAGATGACTTTTCCCCATGGCTACACCAATAGGAATTCATTTCTTGCTATAATGTGACCCAGATGAATTATTTCCATGCTTTCTGATTAGCATTCTCAGTTGGTTCAGGAGGCTGGCAGGTTGGGAGACCAGGAAGAGTACCTATTTTGTGTTTATTTGTGCTGAGCTTCAGGGAAGCTATTCAGGAAGTTTGTGAGCAGGAAAACTGAGGTTGGAGGTGTGAGACAAGACAGCATAGAGGGTAAATATAGAGGAAATAAGTGCAGGGCCACATTCAGAGAGAAGTTGGTAAGAAAGCCAAGTGTGAATCAGAGAGCTAAAAAACAGGAAGGGAAATTTGAAGATAGAGATCAGAAGAAATGGGAAATTGGAAGCATCTGAGGGAATTCTGACTCTGATCACACAGACTTGTTGAACGGGCTCTTGCATTAATATTGGTAGCAATGTAATGCAGTAGAGTCTCTTTGGGAGGATAATTTGGGAGATCTCTCTACAAAATACTTGAAATGCAAATGTCCCTTAGTAGGATTCAGTTGTAGAAACTTGCTTTACATAAATTTGGTCAAATGCATAAAGACTGTAAGTTGTTTGTAATACTGTTCATGATGGGAATAAAACAGAAACAACCTAAATGTATATTGATAGGAATTGATAAACCCATACAATCAAATGTTAAATATGTAATTGTTCTGAAAAATGGTTTAAGGACAGATTGCTTATGTAATGCAAGGTATAGAAAAAAGGCACCCTTCTAAAGAAAAAAAGGACACATGGAGACCAACTCCAGCCAGTCCAGGGGCCCCAAGGTGTGAGAGGTGTCGGCATTTGAGGAAATGAGAGACACACACAGCAAGGCTGATGGCATGGCTCTGGCTTTTGAGCACCAGACTTTATTTTTATATTATAAGCCACATAATGATTTTTTGTTCTTACAATGAAAAGCCTGTTGTCCATTTTTTCTAATTACAATTTTTTTTTTATTTTCAAGGGCATACTAATAGCATGGGTTACAATCATAGACAGTGCAAGATAACAGGCTGCCCACACAAGCCAAGGCCTCGAGTGCTGCTGAACTATGCAGAAATTGGCTACATAAGCTAGAATAGCACGCTTCCTAATCTAATCTTTACTAGAAGCCCCAAGTTTAAAGCAGACCCTTTTTAAAATGTATCCCTTCTTTGCAATTTTTTCTGTAATTCTTTAATTTTCTTTATTGCACTTATTTAAAAGTTTACTTAGATCTGTTCTACAGTTCTGACATCCTAACCATTGTAGTATTTGTAGCATATAGTGAATTAAAGCTTTATTAACATCTGTCTTTATTCTAGTGGGAAGTACATACCAGAGAGCCTATTGCCTTTTAATTCTTTTCTACAAACAGCTCAACCTTGCATAAGGCATTAACCCTTTCTTCTACACTAACATTCTGCTTGATTAAAATTCTACAAGGCAATGGACATTTTGGAGGTTATGTGACTAAGTGCTCTTCCGTAAAATTAGGAATACAGCAATCATTAGCAGGACCACCAGGAAGCTCAAGCTTGCTTATGCAGAGTGTAGTTCTCATCAAACCTAAAACCATCAAGAGGACCACAGCTGTCCTTCTCATGCCTTGCTGAGACAGACCATCTGCTGTGACCTTGTCAGCCAGCTGAAGTTGCCTTGGCCTCGTCACATGGGTATATATCTCATTTTAAATTTTATTTAAATTTAAAATTTAAAAATTTATTTAAATTTTATTTACTGGCTAGTGCTGTGGCTCACTTGGCCATGGGGGAGGAGGGTGAACCAATGGAAAAGGAAGACCTTTCTCTCTGTCTCTCCCTCACTGTCTAACTCTGCCTGTCAAAAAAAATATTTACTTATTTTCATTTCATTCATAAGGCAGAGAGACAGGCTGGGAGAGATTTCTGCCTGCTAGTTCACTCCCCAAATGAATGCAATTGTTGGGACTTGGAATGGCCAAAGCCAGGAGCCAGGAGCTTTAACTGGGTCTTCCACATGGGTACAGTAACCAAGGATTTCAGCCATCTTTCACTGCTTTGCCAGGCACATAGGCAGGGAGTTGGATCAGAAGTGGAACAGCCAGACACAAACCAGTGCCCATAAGGAATGCCAGCATCAAAGAGGGTATTTTACCACCATACCAGCTCCCTGAATATGTCTATTATGAATGCACTTCAAAAGGCTTATGGAAAATGGAGCTAAAAGATGACATTATTTTAGTGTGAATATTGAAATTCATTCTTTTTTATAACACATAGTACATAAATGTTTTTGAAACCTTCCAAAATTTATTACAACAAAACAGACTTTTTAATGGCACTATAAAGTACCCTTGTTACATGCATATAGATGTCTCAGAAGATAATATAGGAGATTTTAAGAGTAATGTGTTCTGGGGGGCTGGCGCTCTGGTGCAGCATGTTAAAGCCCTGGTCTGAAGTGACAGCATCCAAGTTCTAGTCCCAGCTGCTCCTCTTCCAATCCAGCTCTCTGCTATGGCCTGGGAAAGCAGTGGAGGATGGCTCAAGTCCTTGGGCCCTGCACCCACATGGGAGACCCGGAAGAGGCTCCTGTCTCCTGGCTTCAGATTGGCACAGCTCTGGTCATTGCGGTCAATTGGGGAGTAACCAGCAAATGGAAGACTTCTCTCTCTCTCTCTGCCTCTCCTTGTCTGTCTGTGTAACTCTAACTTTTGGGTAAATAAATCTTTTTAAAAAAGAGTAATATCATGGAAAAAAAAAAAAAAGACCTAAATGAATGATCTCTGTGAATGAGATCCCAGTGGAAAGAACGGGGCCTTCAAAGAAGGAGGTACCCTTCTCCGAAGGGAGGAGAGAACCTCCACTTTGACTATGACCCTATCGGAACAATATCAAAGTCAGCGAAATCTAAAGGCTTCCATAGCCCTGGCAACTCATGACTAGAGCCCAGGGAGATTACTGACGCCATGAACAGGAGTGTCAAATTGTTAAGTCAGCAACAGGAGTCACTGTGTACTTACACCCCATGCGGGATCTGTCCCTAATGTGTCGTCTAAAGCCAAGTGATGCTAGGACTGGTACTGAAAGAGTATTTTTATACTTTGCGTTTCTGTGTGGGCGCAGACTGATGAGGTCTTTGCTAATTATAGACTGAAGTGATCTTCTGTATATAAAGAGAATTGGAAATGAAAAAAAAAAAAAACAAAACAACCTGGTGTTAAAATGGAAATGGCATAGAAAATTAATTATTTTGAAAAAAAAAAATTATGTAGGATCTCTGTCTTTAATGTGCTGTACATTGCTAATTAATGCTATAATTAGTAATCCAATGGTAGTTTTTTCACTTGATGTTGCTATATGGGCAAAATGTTGAAATCTTTACCTAGTATATACTAAACTGATCTTCTGTATACAAAGAGAATTGAAAATGAATCTTTACATGAATGGAAGGGGAGAGGGAGCGGGAGGGGGGAGGGTTGCGGGCGGGAGGGAAGTTATGGGAGGGGGGAAGCCATTGTAACCCATAAGCTATACTTTGGAAATTTATATTCATTAAATAAAAGTTTAATAAAAAAAAATAAATAAATAAATAAAAAAAAGAGTAATGTGTTCTGGGAAATATAACTAGTATAGAAAGAAGGGGTAATGTTTTTATTTTAGGCTCTTCTGCAGTATTTAATAGCTAGTATGTGCATTATTGCTAAACATGTATTTTTTAAGGTAGAGACTGGGAGAGAGAAATCTCCAATTATTGGTTTATTCCCCCAAATGGTTGTGATATCTAGGGTAGCCCAGGATGAAGCCAGGGACAAGAAACCCTATCTGGGTCTCCAACATAGGTTGTGGGGATCCAAGCACTTGGGTCATCTTCTGCTGCCTTCTCAGGTGCATTATCAGGAAGCTGGATTACCAGGAAGCTGGAACAGAAGAGTATCCAGGACTGATATCAGCCTTTCTGTTATGGGATGCTGGCATTGCAAGCAACAGCTTAACCTGCAGAATCACCATTCTGCCTTCATGCATTATTTTTATAATGTCTCCCTTTAGATCCATTAACATCTCTTAAATTGTCAGGTGTCCTGTAATTGGGTGTATGTATATTTATTATAGTTACATCTTCCTGTTGAATTGACCCCTTAATCTTAGTGCCCTTGTTTTTCCCTTTTAATGTTTTTTGTGATAAAGTCTATTTTGTGTGAAATTAGAGTGATTGCACTTACTCATTTTTGGTTTCCATAAGCATGTATACCTTTTCCATCCTTTAACTTTCTGACTGTGGGTTTCTTGGTGAGATGTGTTTCTTGTAGGCAGCAAATAGATGGGTCTTATTTTTTACTCCATTTGGCCAGTCTGCCTCTTTTGGAGAGTTGAGGCCACTTATATTCAAGGATACTATTGATAAGTGATGACTTGGCCCTGCAATTTTTCATAAATATTTCCATTGTTTTCTTTGGAATTCCCTCATAATTTTACCAGGGGAGATTCTGCCTGTACATTCTTTCACAATGATGACCATTATTTCACTAAAATGTCATCCATTTTGTCATTCCACACCTTCAGGAACTCCTAAGACCCATATCTTTGCTCATTTATTATTACTCCATAAATCTCCATCCTGTTTTTTAATCTTTCTTTTTGGTTTGAATGCCAGTCAGCCTAAGCTCTGGAGCCAGTGATGTCCTTGGAGACTTGGGGTACCTCACAGTCTTACATGGGTGTGCAGTCCCCTGTCAATCCTACCAGCCAGACTCAGATGCCTCCTCTCAGCCGGTTGCTGGCTTGTGGATACAAGCTTTTGCAGTTTCCTTCTTAACTCTTCCCTGAGATTGCACTCTTTATACTTTTCTTAAACTTTCTTCCCCTAGACTAGAGCACTAAGCTCCCTACCTATTCTGCCATCTTGGAATCTCATGGTATTATCTTTAGATTTTTAACTCATCATGAGTTGACTTTTCTATAATGTAAGAAGTGTGGGGGTATATTTTTAGCCTTCAGTATATGGATAGTCACTTTCTTTAGTACTTGCTGAAGAAATTTTTTTTCCAAGCATTTTGGTTCCTTTGTGAAAGATGAGTTGCCTGTGGAAATGTGGGTTTATTTCTGTAATGTCTATTCTGTTACACTGAGCTATGTGTCTTTTTTTTTTCTTTGACAGGCAGAGTTAGACAGTGAGAGAGAGAGAAAGATCTTTCTTTCTATTGGTTCATGCCCCGAATGGCCATCATGGCCGGTGTGCTGCGCTGATCCAAAGCCAGGAGCCAGGTGCTTCCCCCTGGTCTCTCATGCAGGAGCAGGGCCCAAGCACTTGGGCCATCCTCCACTGCCTTCCCAGGCCACAGCAGAGAGCTGGACTGGAAGAGGAACAACTGGGAGAGAATCCAGCACCCCAACCAGGACTAGAACCTGGGGTGCTGGTCCCACAGGTGGAGGATTATCCTAGTGAGCTGTGGCACCAGCCTATGTGTCTGTTTTTATGCCAGTGCTTTTATGTTTCTGTAATATGTCTTGAAATCAGATATTGTAATTCCTTCAGATTTATTATGTTTTTAAAGATTGCTTTGACCATTTGAGGGTTTTCTGGTTTCAAATGAATTTTTAGTTTGCTTTTTCTACTTCTGTAAATAATTTATTTTCTTTTTAAGAAGATTTATTTATTTCAAAGGCAGAGTGACAGAGAGATATAGTAAAAGAGTTCTTGAATCTGCTAGTTCACTTCCTAAATAGCAACAATTGCTGGGGTTGAGCCAGGTCAAATCCATCTTCTGGAGCTCCACCTAGATCTCCCACATTGTTGGCAGGGACACAGGAAGTTGGGTCATCTTTTGCTGCTTTTCCAAGCACATTAACAGGGTGTTGGATCAAAAGCATAGCTGTCAGGACTTGAACACTTGTTCTGAATGGGATACTGGCATTGCAAGTGGCAGCTTAACATATTGTGCCAAAGTGCTAAGCCCTCTATGAAGGATTTCATTGATGCTTTGATGATGTCATTGATGCTTTGATTATAATTGCATCAAATTTGTACATTATATTGGACAGTATAAAAATTTCAAAGATACAAGTTTTTTCAGTATTGGAATGTGAGACATCTTTCCAACTGTTACATATTTAATTTCTTTCATCATTGCTTTGTGATTTTGTTGTACGAGGCTTTCAAATCCTTAGTTGAATTTATTGTAAGATATTTCATGTTCTTGTCACAATTGTAAATATATTCTTATAATTTTTCCCAGTGAGTTCACTGTTATCTACGAAAGTCCTACTGATTTTGTTTTTATATTGTATTGCCAGTTGTACTGAATTCATTTATCAGTTCCAGTTCTCCATTCTCCTAATAGACCTGTTATCTACAACCAGAAATATAAATTTGAATTCTTATTTTCCTGTTAGACTAGATACTGTTCTTCTCTGATTTCATTCATTTGAATCATTTCCTATTTTTGTTAGTCTAGCTAGAGAATTATTTTTTCTTTTCAAAGAATCAGCTCTTCACTTTTATCAGTTTTAATATGCTTAAGATTCTTCCTTGTTTACTTCTGCTGTGATAATTATTATTCACTTTTCTCTACTGCCCTTGGATTTGACTCATTCTTGTTTTTTTCTGGGTCTTTGAGAAGGATAATAGTTGTTTATCTGATTTCTTTCTTGGGTTTCTAAAAGTTTTGGCCATTTGAAGTTGTAGTTTGTAGTTTCTACATTTTAGTTTCTACATTTCTCTGATAATTAGACCTATGTGACTGCAGGACATGGTGGAAGCAATGAGGATGTATTGATTTACTAATAAACTACCACAGAGGATATGATTTAAGTCAAGGAAAATTACTTCTCAGTGCTGTGGAGATTGCAAATGGAAGATCAATTTCACAAGAGGCTTGATTTTTCCATATGCCATGCGCCTGATGGGCTTCACACATATGATATTGTGTATGATGTTGCATTAGTTGTTAGCACTTCAAGGTATGAGTTTTTAGGGAGGCACATTTCAGTTCATGACCATAAAAGGGCCCTATGTTCTGCTTCATAGACAGCCATCTCTGGAGGGGACAGAGAATTTGAAGTGGGTGTTAGGATTTCTCATAGTATTACTTTCAATACTATCTCATCAAAAGTTGTACTTCCATGTACATATACAAACACAAAAATACTTGTATACATGAACACATACTACAGAGGAAATGCCTGATGGCTGTGTGCAGGTAGCATCAATACAATAATCCATAAGATTATCTTTTTTTTTTCATTTATTAAACTTTTATTTAATGAATATAAATTTCCAAAGTATAGCTTATGGGTTACAATGGCTTCCCCCCTCGCATAACTTCCCTCCCGCCCGCAACCCTCCCCTTTCCCGCTCCCTTTCCCCTTCCATTCGTGTAAAGATTCATTTTCAATTCTCTTTATATACAGAAGATCAGTTTAGTATACATTAGGTAAAGATTTCAACATTTTGCCCATATAGCAACATCAAGTGAAAAAACTACCGTTGGATTACTAATTATAGCATTAAATAGCAATGTACAGCACATTAAAGACAGAGATCCTACATGATATTTTTAAAAAATTAATTAATTTTCTATGCCATTTCCATTTTAACACCAGGTTGTTTTTTTTTTCCTTTTTTTTTTTGGTTTCCAATTCTCTTTATATACAGAAGATCACTTCAGTCTATAATTAGCTAAGACCTCATCAGTCTACGCCCACACAGAAACGCAAAGTATAAAAATACTGTTTCAGTACCAGTCATAGCATCACTTGGCTTTAGACGACACATTAGGGACAGATCCCACATGGGGTGTAAGTACACAGTGACTCCTGTTGCTGACTTAACAATTTGACACTCCTGTTCATGGCGTCAGTAATCTCCCTAGGCTCTAGTCATGAGTTGCCAGGGCTATGGAAGCCTTTAGAGTTCGCTGACTTTGATCTTATTCCGATAGGGTCATAGTCAAAGTGGAGGCTCTCTCCTCCCTTCGGAGAAGGGCACCTCCTTCTTTGATGGCCCCGTTCTTTCCACTGGGATCTCACTCACAGAGATCTTTCATTCAGGTCTTTTTTTTTTTTTTTCCCATGATATCTTGGCTTTCCATGCCTGCTATACTCTCATGGGCTCTTCGGCCAGATCTGAATGCCTTGAGGGCTGATTCTGAGGCCAGAGTGTTGTTTAGGACATCTGCCATCCTATGAGTCTGCTGTGTATCCCACTACCCATGTTGGATCTTTCTCTCCCTTTTTGATTCTATCAGTTAGTATTAGCAGATACTTGCCTTGTTTGTGTGATCTCTTTGACTCTTAGAGCTATCAGAGCTATCAATTGTGAGCTGAAATTGGTCACTTGGACTAGTGCGATGGCATTGGTACATGCCATCTTGATGGGATTGTGTTGGAATCCCCTGGCACATTTCTAACTCCACCATTTGCGGCCAGTCTGATTGAGCATGTTCCAAATTGTTCATCTCCTCCCTCTCTTTTTCCACTCTTAGATTTAACAGGGATCTCTTTTCAGTTAAATTTAAACACCTAAGAATAATTGTGTGTTAATTACTGAGTTCAACCAATAGTACTAGAACAACAACAATAACAACAAATACTAAAAAGGATAAAATATTACATTGTACATCTAAAGTCAGGACAGGAGCTGATCAGTTCATTGTTGCTTATAGTGTCCATTTCATTTAACAGGTTTCCCCTTTGGCGCTCAGTTGTCACCGATCAGGGAAAACAAATGATATTTTTCTCTTTGGGACTGGCTTAATTCACTCAGCATGATGTTTTCCAGATTGCTCCATCTTGTTGCAAATGACTGGGTTTCGTTGTTTCTTACTGCTGCATAGTATTCTATGGAGTACATGTCCCATAATTTCTTTATCCAATCTACTGTTGATGGGCATTTGGGTTGGTTCCAGGTCTTAGCTATTGTGAATTGAGCTGCAATAAACATTAATGTGCAGACGGCTTTTTTATTGGCCAAATTAATTTCCTTTGGGTAAATTCCAAGGAGTGGGATGGCTGGGTTGTATGGTAGGGTTATGTTCAGGTTTCGGAGGAATCTCCAGACAGACTTCCATAGTGGCTTAACCAGTTTGCATTCCCACCAACAGTGGGTTAGTGTCCCTTTTTCCCCACATCCTCTCCAGCAGCTGTTGTTGGTAGATTTCTGAATGTGAGCCATTCTCACCAGGGTGAGATGGAACCTCATTGTGGTTTTGATTTGCATTTCTCTGATTGCTAGTGATCTTGAACATTTTTTCATGTGTCTGTTGGCCATTTGGATTTCCTCTTTCGAAAAATGTCTATTGAGGTCCTTGGCCCATCTCTTAAGAGGGTTGTTTCTTTTGTTTTTGTGGATTTTCTTGATTTCTTTGTAGATTCTGGTTATCAATCCTTTATCTGTAGTATAGTTTGCGAATATTTTTTCCCATTCTGTTGGTTGCCTCTTCACTTTCCTGACTGTTTCTTTTGAAGTACAGAAACTTCTCAATTTGATGCAATCCCAAAAGTTAATTTTGGTTTTCACTGCCTGTGCTGTTGGAGTATTTTCCAGGAAGTCTTTGCCTGTGCCTATATCTTGCAGGGTTTCTCCAATGCTCTCTAATAATTTGATGGTTTCGGGTCGTAGATTTAAGTCTTTAATCCATGTTGAGTGAATTTTTGTGTAAGGTGATAGGTATGGGTCTTGCTTCAAGCTTCTGCATGTGGAAATCCAATTTTCCCAGCACCATTTATTGAATAGGCTGTCCTTATTCCAGGGATTAGATTTGGATCTTTGGTCAAATATAAGTTGGCTGTAGATGTTTGGATTGATTTCTGGTGTTTCTATTCTGTTCCATTGGTCTATCCATCTGTTTCTGTACCAGTACCATGCTGTTTTGATAACAACTGCCCTGTAGTATGTCCTAAAATCAGGTATTGTGATGCCTCCGGCTTTGTTTTTGTTGTACAGGATTGCTTTGGCTATTCGAGGTCTTCTGTGTCTCCATATGAATTTCAGCATCATTTTTTCCAGATCTGAGAAGAAGGTCTTTGGGATCTTGATGGGTATTGCATTGAATGTATAAATTGCTTTTGGGAGAATAGACATTTTGATGATATTGATTCTTCCGATCCATGAGCATGGAAGATTTCTCCATTTTTTGGTATCCTCTTCTATTTCTTTCTGTAAGGTTTTGTAGTTTTCATCGTAGAGATCTTTAACGTCTTTGGTTAAGTTTATTCCAAGGTATTTGATTGTTTTTGTAGCTATTGTGAATGGGATTGATTTTAGAAGTTCTTCCTCAGCCGTGGCATTGCCTGTGTATACAAAGGCTGTTGATTTTTGTGCATTGATTTTATATCCTGCTACTTTGCCAAACTCTTCGATGAGTTCCAGCAGTCTCTTAGTAGAGTTCTTTGGGTCCCCTAAATAAAGAATCATATCATCTGCAAAGAGGGATAGTTTGAGTTCTTCCTTCCCAATTTGTATCCCTTTAATTTCTTTTTCTTGCCTAATAGCTCTGGCCAAAACTTCCAGAACTATATTGAATAGCAGTGGTGAAAGAGGGCATCCCTGTCTGGTACCAGATTTCAGTGGAAATGCTTCCAACTTTTCCCCATTCAATAGGATGTTGGCCGTGGGTTTTTCATATATTGCTTTGATTGTATTAAGGAATGTTCCTTCCATACCCAGTTTGCTTAGAGTTTTCATCATGAAAGGGTGTTGTATTTTATCAAATGCTTTCTCTGCGTCTATTGAGAGAATCATATGGTTTTTCTTCTGCAGTCTGTTAATGTAGTGTATTACGTTGATTGTTTTGCGAATGTTGAACCATCCCTGCATACCGGGGATGAATCCCACTTGGTCTGGGTGGATGATCTTTCTGATGTGTTGTTGCATTCTATTGGCCAGAATTTTATTGAGGATTTTTGCATCTATGTTCATCAGGGATATTGGTCTGTAATTCTCTTTCAATGTTGCGTCTCTTTCTGGCTTAGGAATTAAGGTGATGGTGGCTTCATAGAAAGAATTTGGGAGGATTCCCTCTTTTTCGATTGCTCTGAATAGTTTGAGGAGAATTGGAGTTAGTTCTTCTCTAAATGTCTGGTAGAACTCAGCAGTGAATCCATCTGGTCCTGGGCTTTTCTTTGTTGGGAGGGCCTTTATTACTGTTTCAATTTCTGTGTCAGTTATTGGTCTGTTTAGGTTTTCTATGTCTTCCTGGCTCAATTTAGGGAGGTTGTATGTGTCCAAGAATCTGTCCATTTCTGATAGATTTCCCTGTTTGCTGGCATACAAGTCCTTGTAGTAATTTCTGATGATTCTTTTTATTTCTGTGGCGTCTGTTGTTATGTTTCCCATTTCATCTCTGATCCTATTGATTTGGGTCTTTTCTTTTTTTAGTTAGTTGGGCCAATGGAGTGTCAATTTTGTTTATTTTTTCAAAAAACCAGCTCCTCATTTGGCTGATTTTTTGTAATGTTTTTTTGGATTCAATCCTGTTGATTTCTTCTCTGATTTTAATTATTTCTCTTCTCCTACTGGGTTTGGGTTTGGTTTGCTGCAGATTTTCTAGATCCTTGAGATGACTTGAAAGCTCATCTATTTGGTGCCTTTCCAATTTCTTGATGTAGGCACCTATTGATATAAACTTTCCTCTTAACACTGCTTTTGTTGTATCCCATAGGTTTTGGTATGTTGTGCTGTTATCCTCATTTACTTCCAGAAAATTTTTGATTTCTCTTTTCATTTCTTCTATGACCCATTGTTCATTCAGGAGCATGTTGTTCAATCTCCATGTGTTTGCACGTGCTCTAGGGATTCCTGAGTTGCCAATTTCCAATTTCATTCGTTTGTGGTCTGAGAAGCTGCATGGTACGATTCTAATTCTTTTGAATTTGCTGAGACTTGCTTTATGGCCTAGTATGTGGTCAATCCTAGAGAGGGTTCCATGTACTGCTGAGAAGAATGTAAAGTCCTTAGATGTAGGATGAAATGTTCTGTAGATATCTGTTAGATCCATTTGGGCTATAGTGTCATTTAAATCTACTGTCTCCTTGTTGATCTTCTGTCCTGTTGATCTGTCTATCTCTGAGAGTGGAGTATTGAAGTCCCCCAGTACTATTGTATTGGGGTCTAAGTCTCCCTTTAAGTCCCTTAACAAGTCTTTTAAATAAGCTGGTGCCCTGTAATTAGGTGCATATACGTTGATAATCGTTATATCTTCCTGTTGAATGGATCCCTTAATCATTATATAGTGCCCCTCTTTGTCTCTCCTAACAGTTTTTGTGGTAAAGTTTATGTTGTCTGATATTAAGATGGCTACGCCCGCTCTCTTTTCATTTCTGTTGGCATGGTATATCTTTTTCCAGCCCTTCACTCTCAGCTTGTATGGATCATTGTTGGATAGATGGGTTTCTTGTAGGCAGCAAAAGGATGGGTTTTGTTCCTTGACCCAATCAGCCAATCGGTGTCTTTTAACTGGACAGTTCAAGCCATTAACATTCAATGTGACTATTGAGAAGGAGTAACTTTGCCCTGCCATTTGCCAAAGATATTTTCTAATATCTGGTTTGAGATTCCTGTGATCTTTTGCTGTGAGGTTTCCTTCCTTTACCTTCTTTCATATTGGTTACTGTGTTTCTGTGTTTCTGTATGTAACACATCTTTAAGCATCTTTTGCAGGGCTGGACGAGTGGCGACAAATTCTTTCAGTTTCTGTTTGCTGTGAAAGGCCTTTTTTCACCTTCATTCACAAATGAGAGCTTTGCAGGATATAATATTCTGGGCTGGCAGTTTTTTTCTCTTAGTACCTGGGCTATATCTCACCATTCTCTCCTAGCTTGTAGGGTTTCTGATGAGAAGTCAGCTGTGAGTCTAATTGGAGATCCTCTGAGAGTAATCTGGTGTTTCTCTCTTGCACATTTTAGGATCTTTTCTTTATGTTTCACTGTGGTGAGTTTAATTACAACGTGTCATGGTGAGGATCTCTTTTGGTCATGTTTATTAGGGGTTCTATGAGCTTCCTGTACTAGGATGTCTCTGTCCTTCTCCAAACCTGGGAAATTTTCTGCTAGTATCTCACTAAAAAGGCCTTCTAATCCTTTCTCCCTCTCCATGCCTTCAGGAACTCCTAGAACCCGAATGTTGGTTTTTTAAATAGTATCCTGTAGATTCCTGACAGTATTTTTTAGATTTCTGATTTCTTCTTCTTTTCTTTGATTTGACTGTTTCCTTTCCTGTTCTCTGTCTTCTAATTCCGATATTCTCTCTTCTGCTTCACCCATTCTGTTTTTAAGGCTCTTTAATGTGTTTGCCATTTGATCCATTGTGTTCTTCATTTCATTGTGGTTTTTTGTCACTATCGAGAATTCCTGTTCCATTAGTTGTTTCATTTCATTTTGATTCCTCCTTAATATTTCATTTTCACGGGAGAGATTTTCTATCTTGTCCATTAAGGATTTCTGTAGTTCAAGAATTTGTTTTTGAGAACTTCTTAATGTTCTTATCAATTTTTTGAAATCTGCTTCTTGCAGTTCCTCTATGTCTTCATCTTCATAATCTTGCATTGACGTGTCCTGTTCACTTGGGGGCGTCATAGTGCCTTCCTTGTTCTTGGTACCTCCGCTTCTATGTTTCTTGCTTGGCATGTTAGTGATAATTTGTGGTGTTTTTGTTTCTGTTTTTTTTTTTTTCTCTCGTTATACTATGCCTCTAAGTGAGCTGTCTGCTTTGTTGGAGCCTTCGGGGCTGTGATGGGTGTGGCCAGAGAGCTATGCTTGTTTCTTGAGGTTTAAGGCTGTGTAAAAGCGCGCTGGGTAGATTTTGCGGGTCGTCTCCCGCAGTTGGTTATCTGGAAGCGTTTCTTCTGCAGTTTTTTCCTTGAATCTTTTCCTGAAGCCTTGTCTCAGCTGGTGATCCAAGGCACCACCTGGGGCTTCTCCCGTGATCTTCCTCTTTAGGCGCTGTCGCCTAGGGCCAGCCGGGCCACAGGATCGCTGCCGCCACCGCTGTCGCCACCGCCGCTGTAGTACCTGCGCGCGCTCCCCGGGACTGGGACGGTGGAGAGAGGCGCTCGGTACGCCCCCACCGCCGCCGCCGCCGCTGCAGTGCCCGCGCACACTCCCCGGGGCTGGGACCGTGGAGAGAGGCGCTCAGGACGCCGCCGCCGCCGCCGCCGCCGCTGCAGTGCCCGCATGCGCTCCCCGGGACTGGGACTGTGGAGAGAGGCGCTCAGGACGCCGCCGCCGCCGCCGCCGCCGCCGCTGCAGTGCCCGCGCACGCTCCCCGGGGCTGGGACCGTGGAGAGAGGCGCTCAGGACGCCGCCGCCGCTGCCGCTGCCGCTGCAGTGCCCGCGCGCGCTCCCCGGGACTGGGACCGAGGAGAGAGGCGTTCGGGACGCCGCCGCCGCTGCCGCCGCCGCCGCCGCGGCAGAGCTGCAGACGGAGGCGGGAGGAGGAGAGTTTCTGAGGCTTTTGTCTTACCCCTGGTTCCCGCGCCGGCAAGACTCTGTGGCTCGGTTCCCGCGGTTGGGTTTCCACGCAGTGGGCTCTCAGTAGATCCTCTGTGTCCCGTCCACTCGATCCGGAAGCGTCTCCTCTGTAGTTTTTTTCTTGAGTCTTTTCCTAAGGCTACAGTAATTCCACTTTTATGAAACTTTATTTTCGCAGACTAATGGCGCACGTCCTCACTATCCGCCATCTTGGCTCCGCCCTCCCATAAGATTATCTTATTGGCAGACATTAAAAAGCAAATTAGAAGGAATGACAACAAAATCTACAGTTCCATAATATATACATACATATATATATACATATATATATATATAATATTCAGTGTTTATAGTTGTTAAAGAATAAATAATGATGTGTGGGACATAAAACCTAAATCTATCTTGCATTGTTACACACTAGTCTACATGAAGGATGTCTTCCTAAAACCTTTTCCTAGGCCAATGCTGTGACCTAAGTTAAGCCTCCACCTGTAGCACTGGTGTCACATATGGGTGCCAGTTCATGTCCCTGCCATTGCACTTCTGATCCAGCTCTTTGCTAATGGTCTGGGAAATAAGTGGAATATGGCCCAAGTGCCTGGGCTCCTGCATCCATGTGGGAGACCCAGAGGAACCTCCTAGCTCCCGGCTTCAGATCAGCCCACCTCCAGCTGTTGTGGCCATTTGGGGAGTGAATCAGTGGGTAGAAGACCTCTGTTCTCTGTCTCTTCATTTCTGTGTCTGTAACTGTGCATCTCAAATAAGTAAAAAAAAAATCTTTAAAAAATAAAAGAGAAAACCGTTCACATTTTATAATTTCTGGTATGAAAAACTTGCACAGGACTATAGTACACATAGGAAAGATACATTCTAAAAATCATAAATCTAGTGCATTGTAGCAGAAATTTTAACAAATACTTTTGATTTTCTCAACATTATATTCTAAATTAATGACATAGTCATTGTGGGTTTTTCAGCTCTTTGGCAGCCGCTCATACTACTTAACAGCTTTTCTAAATTTATCACTATGCATGTTTTTTAACACATGCATTGGGTTTTACCAGTTTAGTGAACATGGAGTTGCCTATTACAGGATTTTTAAAAATTACATTTTAGTGATACATGTAGTCAACATCTTCATAGTCTCCAAAACAACTAAATAATAACATGAATCAGTTTTAAGACTGACATTTGATTGTCATTAACTAATTCAGCTAATTTGTCATTAGTATACTGTTATTACAAACATAATTAATAATTAGCTAAGCATATAAGCATTAAAATTGAATGATTCATAGAATGTAGGCAGTAGGGACACTTGTTAGTAAAATTTATGAGAATTACTTAAAATCTAAACAAGAAGCTAGTAAAGTCCCAAAGATGTATAAGAAGCAAAGAAATACCACAGAAAATGTAAGATTCAATAAGAACAAGAGACTTGGTGCTCTCTGAACACAGGTCTGCTTACTTCTCCCGTATCTTGACACAGTGAAATGGAAACACCAGCACCCCTCTCCTGTCTGCTGCCCATTTGGGGGCAATCCATCCTTATTTGCTCTCTCTCCAGTTATCTGTTGCCAGTAATATGTTCTGGGTGAATGTGACTGAGAGGTAGGGTCTTGTCTTACATGAATGATGGAAGCTCTTTGGTAAGATAACACATAGATCCCATCTTCCATTATATGTCATATTCACAATAAGCATATCTACAGAAACATCACATTTTTAGTAACTTTAGACTAGTAGACTTGGGGATAGGGAAGATTCTCTCTCTCTTTCAAATAAGTAATTTTATTTAAAAAAATAAATATACCCCAATCTCCAACATGTCTCTAAAGATCCCACCTACTTGATCCCTTGATTCCCAGATTGTGTTTTTCAGGGTGTGCTTTCACAGGAAACTGGAATTGAATCAGGAGTGGAGTTGGCACTCAAATCTGTGCATTGTGGAATGTGAATGTCCATAGCAGCATCTTAAAAACTTGGTCAAATGCCCACTTTCAAATTTGCTTCAGGATGAACAGCAATGTTCTGTTGTTGAGAGTGGTGATATTTACACATAACTAAAATCCATGTAAAATATGACTTCCCTTCCCTAGGATACATTGCATCTTTTAAAGAATATTAATTCATTAGAAATTAATAGAGTAGTAGAAGGTGGTTCTAAAAGAATGATTCTGGATGGCCTTGTTAGGAATGGTGACATAAAATTTATCTGTTTTTTTAAAGAATGTAATTATAAAATAAGTAAATATAAAACTAAGTGGTCAGACATGAGTGAAGACTAATACTTTTATTTGTGATGAATCAGAAAAATCTGATTTCAGGTCTTCTTTTTCTAGCATGAAGTTTATTTTTTATGGCTTCTTCTATTTCTTTAATGTTTTGCAATTTTCATTGTAGAGATCTTTCACCTGGTTGGTTAAATTTATTCCAAGGTATTTGATTTTCTTTGGAGCTATTGTGAATGGTACTGATCTTACAAGTTCTTTCTCATGCATGGCATTGTCTATGTATTGAATTTCTGTGTTACCTTTATATCCTGCCACTTCACCACTCTTATGAGTTTCAAGTCTTCTTTAAATGTTTGGTAGAATTCAGCAGCGAAGCCGTCTGGCCCTGGGCTTTTCTTTGTTAGGAGGGTCTTTATTACTAATTCAGTCTCCATCTTGGTTACTGGTCCATTTAGATTTTCTGTATCTTCATGACTAATTTTGGTAGATTGTATTTTTCTAGGACCCTACCCATTTCTTCTAGGCTTCCTAGTTTGTTGGCATATACTCTTTGTAATAATTTCTGATGATTCTTTTTATAATTATTGTTACATTTACTTTTTCATCTCTGATTTTATTGATTTGGCTCTCTGTGTTAGTTGCACCAATGATGTATCAATTTTATTTGATTTAAAAAAATCAACTTCTCATTTCACTGATTTTTTTGTGTTCTTTTATTGGTTTCAATTTTGTTTACTCTTTTTTAATTTATGCATGTATTCTAATAATCTCTTTGTGGAGTCTTTTGGTTTCCCTATATATAAGATCATGTTATCTGCAAACAGGGATAATTTTAGTTTCTCCATTCTAATTTGTGTTTCTTTGATTTCCTTTTTTTTTTTTTTTTTTTTGGCTCTGGTTAAAACTTTCAGAATTGTATTGAATAGCAGTGGTGAGAGTGAGCAACTTCATCTGGTTCCAGTTTTCAGTGGAGATGCTTCCAACTTTTCTCATTCAATATGATACTGTTGAAGATTTGCCATATATGGCCTTGATTTTGTTAAGGAATGTTCTTTCTACACCCAATATGTTTACAGTTCTTATAATGAAAGCATTTTGTGTTTTATAAAATGCTTTTTATGCCTCTATTGAAATCATTATATGGTTTTCATTCAGTTTGTTAATGTGATGCATCACATTTATTGTTTTGCTTATATTGAGCTATTCCCTTATACCAGTGATAAGTCCTTCTTGGTCTGTGTGAATGATCTTTCTTATGTGTTGCTGGATTCAATTGGCAAGAACTTTGAAGAGGATTTTTGCATTTGTGTTCATCAGTGGTATTGTTCTGTATTTATCTTTCTGTATTGTATATTTTTCTTCTGGTTTTGGAATGGAGGTAATGCTGGTCTCATCAAGGAGACCTAAAGTCAGGAGACTGGAGCTTCTTTCATATCTCTCACAGGGGTTCAGTGGTCCAAGCATTTGGGCCATTCTATGCTGCCTCCCTAAACACATTAGCAGGGAGCTGAATCAGTTTGAAGCATTAATGCTATGATACTACCCTTGTAGTTCAAGGATATAGAACCCATCTGGTACAAAGTCCCTTTTATGGTGGGCCTTGAGAACTAATGGACTTCACCTATGTTCCAGGTAATTTAAAATGCATGTGAGCCCCTAGAATGAAGAAGACACAGAGAGAACTAAGGATAGCACCTATAGAATTTATTTTGACTGATTTTAATACCTTTCATTGATTTATCTAGACTTTTAAAAAGATTTATTGGGACCAGTGCTGTGGTGCTGCAGTTAAAGCCTCTACCTGTGGTGGCAGCATCCCATGTGGGCAGTGGTTCATGTCCCAGCTACATCATTTCCAATCCAGCTCCATGGTAATGTGTCTGGGAAAATATGTCCCAAATCTTTAGCTTATGCACCCATGTAGGAGATCCAGAAGAAACCCCTGGCTGCAGGCTTCACATTAGCCTAGCTCCACATGGCAGCTATTTGGGCCATGAACAAGCACATGAATGATCTCTATTTCTCTCTGTGTGTCTCTTGAACTCTGCCTTTCAAATAAGTAACTTTTTTTTTTTGACAGGCAGAGTGGACAGAGAGAGAGACAGAGAGAAAGGTCTTCCTTTTGCCATTGGTTCACCCTCCAATGGCCACCACAGCTGGTGTGCTGCGGCTGGCACACCGTGCTGATCTGAAGGCAGGAGCCAGGTGATTATCCTGGTCTCCCATGGGGTGCAGGGCCCAAGCACTTGGGCCATCCTCCTCTGCACTCCTAGGCTATAGCAGAGAGCTGGCCTGGAAGAGGGGCAACCGGGACAGAATCCGGTGCCCCGACCAGGACTAGAACCTGGTGTGCTGGTGCCGCTAGGCGGAGGATTAGCCTACTGAGCCACGGCACTGGTGTCAAATAAGTAACTTTTAAAGAAGATTTATTTATGTATTTGAAATAAATAGTTATGAGATCTTCCATCCATTGATTCTCTCCCCAAAATGGCCACTATGGCCAGGGGTGAGCCAGGCTGAATCTAAGAGCTGCATCTGAGTCTGCCCTGTGGGTGGCAGAGGTGCACACACTTGTGCCATCTTTTGCTGCTTTCCCAGAAGCAGTAGCAGGGAGCTGGCTCAGAAGTGGAGCAACTAATGCACAAACTGGCAGACATATGGGTTGTCAGCATTGTTCATTCCCCTCATAGCTTCACGTAAGGTTTCTAGTCTTGCCTGCTGAACACTTCTTTTTATCATTTATTAAACTTTTATTTAATGAATATAAATTTCCAAAGTACAGCTTATGGATTACAATGGCTTCCCCCCTCCCATAACTTCCCTCCCACCCACAACCCCCCCCTTCTTGCTCCCTTCAACCCTTCCATTCACATCAAAATTCATTTTCAATTCTTTTTATATACAGAAGATCAGTTTAGTATATATTAAGTAAAGATTTCAACAGTTTGCCCCAATATAGCAACACAAAGTGAAAAATACTGTTAGAGTACTAGTAATAGCATTAAATAACAGTGTACAGCACATTAAAGACAGAGATCCTACATAATATTTTTTTAAATTAATTAATTTTCTATGCCATTTCCAATTTAACACCAGGGTGTTGTTTTTTTTTTTTTTCATTTCCAATTATCTTTATATACAGAAGATCGATTCAGTATATAATTAGTAAAGATTTCATCAGTTTGCACCCAAACAGAAACACAAAGTGTAAAAATACTGTTTCAGTACTAGTTATAGCATCACTGCACATTAGACGACACATTAAGGACAGATCCCACAGGGGATGTAAGCACACAGTGACTCCTGTTGCTGACTTAACAATTTGACACTCTTGTTTATGGCGTCAGTAATCTCCCTAGGCTCTAGTCATGAGTTGCCAAGGCTATGGAAGCCTTTAGAGTTTGCCGACTTTGATCTTATTCCAATAGGGTGGAAGTTCTCTCCTCCCTTTGGAGAAAAGTACCTCCATCTTTGATGGCCCCGTTCTTTCCACTGGGATCTCACTCGCAGAGATCTTTCATTTAGGTCTTCTTTTTTTTTCTTTTTCATGGTGTCTTGGCTTTCCATGCCTACAATACTCTCATGGGCTCTTCAGCCAGATCTGAATGCCTTAAGGGCTGATTCTGAGGCCAGAGTGTTGTTTAGGACATCTGCCATTCTATGAGTCTGCTGTGTATCCCGCTTCCCATGTTGGATCCTTCTCTCCCTTTTTGATTCTATCAGCTAGTATTAGCAGACACTTGTCTTGTTTGTGTGATCCCTTTGACTCTTAGACCTATCAGAGCCATCAATTGTGAACTGAAATTGATCACTTGGACTAGTGAGATGGCATTGGTACATGCCACCTTGATGGGATTGTATTGGAATGCCCTGGCACATTTCTAACTCCACCATTTGGGGGAAGTCCGATTGAGCATGTCCCAAATTGTACATCTCCTCCCTCTCTTTTTCCACTCTTATATTTAACAGGGATCACTTTTCAGTTACAATTTAAATACCTAAGAATAATTGTGTGTTAATTACAGAGTTCAACCAATAGTACTAGAACAAAACAAAATACTAAAATGGATGAAGTATTACTTTGTACATCAATAGTCAGGACAAGAGCTGATCAAGTCACTGTTTCTCATAGTGTCCATTTCACTTCAACAGGTTTCCCCTTTGGTGCTCAGTTGTCACCGATCAGGGAAAACAAATGATATTTGTCTCTTTGGGACTGGCTTAATTCACTCAGCATGATGTTTTCCAGATTCCTCCATCTTGTTGCAAATGACTGGGTTTCATTGTTTCTTACTGCTGTATAGTATTCTATGGAGTACATGTCCCATAATTTCTTTATCCAGTCTACTGTTGATGGGCATTTAGGTTGGTTCCAGGTCTTAGCTATTGTGAATTGAGCTGCAATAAACATTAAGGTGCAGACGGCTTTTTTATTGGCCAAATTAAGTTTCTTTGGGTAAATTCCAAGGAGTGGGATGGCTGGGTTATATGGTAGGGTTATGTTCAGGTTTCTGAGGAATCTCCAGACTGACTTCCATAGTGGCTTAACCAGTTTGCATTCCCACCAACAGTGGGTTAGTGTTCCTTTTTCCCCACATCCTCTCCGGCATCTATTGTTGGTAGATTCCTGAATGTGCGCCATTCTCACTGGGGTGAGGTGAAACCTCATTGTGGTTTTGATTTGCATTTCTCTGATTGCTAGTGATCTTGAACATTTTTTCATGTGTCTGTTGGCATTTGAATTTCCTCTTTGGTCCTTGACCCATCTCTTAAGTGGGTTGTTTGTTCTGTTGTTGTGGAGTTTCTTGATCTCTTTGTAGATTCTGGTTATCAACCCTTTATCTGTAGTATAGTTTGCAAATATTTTTTCCCATTCTGTCGGTTGCCTCTTCACTTTCCTGACTGTTTCTTTTGAAGTACAGAAACTTCTCAATTTGATGCATTCCCAAATGTTAATTTTGGTTTTGACTGCCGGTGCTTCTGGGGTCTTTTCCAAGAAGTCTTTGCCTGTACCTATATCTTGCAGGGTTTCTCCAATGCTCTCTAATAATTTGATGGTTTCGGGTCATAGATTTAAGTCTTTAATCCATGTTGAGTGAATTTTTGTGTAAGGTGAAAGGTAGGGGTCTTGCCTCAAGCTTCTGCACGTGGAAATCCAATTTTCCCAGCACCATTTATTGAATAGACTGTCCTTACTCCAGGGATTGGTTTTGGATCTTTGATCAAATATAAGTTGGCTGTAGATGTTTGGATTGATTTCTGGTGTTTCTATTCTGTTCCATTGGTCTATCCATCTGTTTCTGTACCAGTGCCATGCTGTTTTGATAAAAACTGCCCTGTAGTATGTCCTGAAATCTGGTATTGTGATGCCTCTGGCTTTGTTTTTGTTGTACAAGATTGCTTTGGCTATTCGAGGTCTTCTGTGTCTCCATATGAATTTCAGCATCATTTTTTCCAGAGAATAATGTCTTCGGTATCTTGATTGGTATTGCATTGAATGTATAAATTGCTTTTGGGAGAATAGACATTTTGATGATATTGATTCTTCCAATCCATGAGCATGGAAGATTTCTCCATTTTTTGGTATCCTCTTCTATTTCTTTCTTTAAGGTTTTGTAGTTTTCATCGTAGAGATCTTTAACGTCCTTGGTTAAGTTTATTCCAAGGTATTTGATTGTTTTTGTAGCTATTGTGAATGGGATTGATCTTAGAAGTTCTTCCTCAGCCATGGCATTGCCTGTGTATACAAAGGCTGTTGATTTTTGTGCATTGATTTTATATCCTGCTACTTTGCCAAATTCTTCTATGAGTTCCAATAGTCTCTTAGTAGAGTTCTTTGGGTCCCCTAAACAAAGAATCCTATCATCTGTAAAGAGGGATAGTTTGAGTTCTTCCTTCCCAATTTGTATCCCTTTAATTTCTTTTTCTTGCCTAATAGCTCTGGCTAGAACGTCAAGAACTATATTGAATAGCAGTGTGAGAGTGGGCATCCCTGTCTGGTACCAGATCTCAGCGGAAATGCTTCCAACTTTTCCCCATTCAACAGGATGTTGGCCGTGGGTTTTTCATATATTGCTTTGATTGTATTGAGGAACGTTCCTTCCATACCCAGTTTGCTTAGAGTTTTCATCATGAAAGGGTGTTGTATTTTATCAAATGCTTTCTCTGCATCTACTGAGAGAATCATACGGTTTTTCTTCTGCAGTCTGTTAATGTGGTGTATCACATTGATTGTTTTGCAAATATTGAACCATCTTAGGTTTTCTATGTCTTCCTGGCTCAATTTAGGTAGGTTGTATGTGTCCAAGAATCTGTCCATTTCTGATAGATTTCCCTGTTTGCTGGCATACAAGTCCTTGTAGTAATTTCTGATGATTCTTTCTATTTCTGTGGTGTCTGTTGTTATGTTTCCATTTTCATCTCCGATCTTATTGATTTGGGTCTTTTCTCTTCTTTTTTAGTTAGTTGGGCCAATGGGGTGTCAATTTTGTTTATTTTTTCAAAAAACCAGCTCCTCATTTGGCTGATTTTTATGTTTTTTTGGATTCAATCCTGTTGATTTCTTCTTTGATTTTAATTATTTCTCTTCTCCTACTGGCTTTGGGTTTGGTTTGCTGCAGATTTTCTAGATCCTTGAGATGACTTGAAAGCTCATCTCTTTGGTGCCTTTCCAATTTCTTGATGTAGGCACCTATTGATATAAACTTTCCTCTTAACACTGCTTTTGTTGTATCCCATAGGTTTTGGTATGTTGTGCTTTTATCCTCATTTACTTCCAGAAAATTTTTGATTTCTCTTTTCATTTCTTCTATGACCCATTGTTCATTCAGGAGCATGTTGTTCAATCTCCATGTGTTTGCACGTGCTCTAGGGATTCCTGAGTTGCCAATTTCCAATTTCATTCGTTTGTGGTCTGAGAAGCTGCATGGTATGATTCTAATTCTTTTGAATTTGCTGAGACTTGCTTTATGCCCTAGTATGTGGTCAATCCTAGAGAAGGTTCCATGTACTGCTGAGAAGAATGTAAATTCTTTATGTGTAGGATGAAAAGTTCTGTAGATATCTGTTAGATCCATCTGGGCAATAGTGTCATTTAAATCTACTGTCTCCTTGTTGATCTTCTGTCCTGTTGATCTATCTCTGAGAGTGGAGTATTGAAGTCCCCCAGAACTGTTATATTGGGGTCTAAGTCTCCCTTTCATTAACTTAACAAGTCTTTTAAATAAACTGGTGCCCTGTAATTAGGTGCATATACATTGATAATCATTATATCTTCCTGTTGAATGGATCCCTTAATCATTATATAGTGCCCCTCTTTGTCTCTCCTAACAGTTTTTGTGGTAAAGTTTATGTTGTCTGATATTAAGATGGCTACGCCCGCTCTTTTTTCATTTCTGTTGGCATGGTATATCTTTTTCCAGCCTTTCACTTTCAGTCTGTATGCATCATTGTTGGAAAGATGAGTTTCTTGTAAGCAGCAAAAAGATGGGTTTTGTTCCTTAACCCAATCAGCCAATTGGCGTCTTTTAACTGGCCAGTTCAGGCCATTAACATTCAATGTGACTATTGAGAAGGAGTAACTTTGCCCTGTCATTTGCCAAAGATATTTTCTAATATATGGTTTGAGATTCCTGTGATCTTTTGCTGTGAGGTTTCCTTCCTTTACCTTCTTTCATATTGGTTACTGTGTTTCTGTGTTTCTGTATGTAACACATCTTTAAGCATCTTTTGCAGGGCTGGACGAGTGGCGACAAATTCTTTCAGTTTCTGTTTGCTGTGAAAGGCCTTTTTTCACCTTCATTCACAAATGAGAGCTTTGCAGGATATAATATTCTGGGCTGGCAGTTTTTTTCTCTTAGTACCTGGGCTATATCTCACCATTCTCTCCTAGCTTGTAGGGTTTCTGATGAGAAGTCAGCTGTGAGTCTAATTGGAGATCCTCTGAGAGTAATCTGGTGTTTCTCTCTTGCACATTTTAGGATCTTTTCTTTATGTTTCACTGTGGTGAGTTTAATTACAACGTGTCATGGTGAGGATCTCTTTTGGTCATGTTTATTAGGGGTTCTATGAGCTTCCTGTACTAGGATGTCTCTGTCCTTCTCCAAACCTGGGAAATTTTCTGCTAGTATCTCACTAAAAAGGCCTTCTAATCCTTTCTCCCTCTCCATGCCTTCAGGAACTCCTAGAACCCGAATGTTGGGTTTTTTAATAGTATCCTGTAGATTCCTGACAGTATTTTTTAGATTTCTGATTTCCTCTTCTTTTCTTTGATTTGACTGTTTCCTTTCCTGTTCTCTGTCTTCTAATTCCGATATTCTCTCTTCTGCTTCGCCCATTCTGTTTTTAAGGCTCTCTAATGTGTTTGTCATTTGATCTATTGAGTTCTTCATTTCATTATGGTTTCTTACCACTATCACAGTTTCATGTTCTACTAGTTGTTTCATTTCATTTTGATTCCTCCTTAATGTTTCATTTTCGTGCAACAGGTTTTCTATCTTTCCATTAAGGATTTCTGTAGTTCAAGATTTTGTTTTTGAGAACTTATTAATGTTCTTATCAATTTTTTGAGATCTGCTTCTTGCATTTCCTCTATCTCTTCATCTTCATAATCTTGAATTGGGGTGTCTTGTTCATTTGGGGGCATCATAGTGTCTTCCTTGCTCTTGTTACCTCGGCTCTACGTTTGTTGTTTGGCATGTTAGAGATAATTTGTGGTTTGTGGTTTTTTTTTTTTTTTTTTTTTTTTGCTGTGGTGTTTTTTTCTTGTTCTACTATGCCTCTAAGTGGGCTGTCTGCTTTGATGGATCCTTAGAGGCTGTGATGGGTGTGGCCAGAGAGCTCTGCTTGATTCTTCAGGTTTAAGGCTGTGCAAAAAGTGACTCACCCAGATTGTTCTCTCCCTTGCTCCTTGCTGGATGTCTCTCTTTTTTTTTTTTTTTTTGACTCAGTTGGGAAGTAATTCCGCACAGCTGAGTGGAATTGAGGGTAGTTGAAATCCTGCCTCTGTGAGTATTCATTTGATCTACCCCTGGGACCACACAAAAAGTTTATGCAGCCCTCAATGTGTTCTCAAGTTTTGCCACAATCCAAAAGTTACTGAGTTTGTGTACTAGGTGAGTTCGTTCACCTCCCCTCGGATTTTCACAGTCTCAGATTGTTAGCTTCACCTGTTTTCACTAGATTCTAACCTCCTGTTATTTCTCCCGACCAGAGTCGAGTTTTTTCTGCCTGGCTACTCGTGGTTGCCGCTTTACATATGTAAAATGGCTCCTGCTCTTTGTTTTGCTCGGCTTTGTAAGGTGAGTGGAGAGAGAGGCTAGTGTCCATGCTGGTTCCCCTGATTTATTCTTTTTTTTTTCTTTCTCCTCCAGTCAGCCTGGTGATCTTTGCCCAGTGGGGCCTCAGGCCTCTGCCTTTCCTCGCCAATGTCTCGGGTTTCTGAGGTTTTTGTCTTACCTCCCGTTCCCACACTGGCGAGATTCTGCAGCTCGACTCCCGCGGCTGGGCTTCCACGCGATGGGCTCCCTGTAGGTCCTCTGTAACATACATCCACTAGATCCAGAAGCATTTCCTCTGCAGTTTTTTTCTTGAGTCTTTTCCTGAGGCTACAGTAATTCCACTTTTATTAAACTATATTTTCCCAGACTATTGGTGCACGTCCTCATATCCGCCATTTTGGCTCTGCCCCCCCCCCCCACTGAACACTTCTACATTCTTCTCCTTAACATTGCTCCTTTATGGGTCAATATTGTCCCTCTTTCAGCCTGTCCTGCAGTCTCCCTTGACAGATTCTGGCCATTTGTGACCTGAAACTCGGTTTCCTTGCAGTATGGGTATTTTTTACAGCCTTTAGAAGATAGTTTGACTCCCTGTTGAATGCTTTTGTGTGGCTGCCCAGTACTCAATAAGTCTAAAAATAAACCAGATCCTTGGGGCCGGTGCTGTGGTATAGAGTGTAAAGCTGCCACCTGCAGTGTTAGCATCCCAAATGGGTGTTGGTATGAGATACAGTGGTTCCACTTCTGATCCATCTCTTTGCTATGGCCTGGGAAAGCTGTAGAAGATGGCCCAAGTGCTTGGGCCCCTGTACCCTTGTGGGAGACTCAGAAGAAACTCCTTGCTTCTGGGTTTGGATCAGTGCAGCTCTGGCCATTGTGGTCATCTGAGGAGTGAACCAGCAGATGGAAGACCTCTCCCTCTCTCTCTCTCTGCCTCTTCTTCTCTCTCTGTATAACTCTGACTTAAAAAAAAAAAAATAAATCATATCCTTAATTCCTCCTTCATACCCATATAGAAAATACACAACTGTCAGTGCTGTTATGTGACAGAATTGATATGTTGACCAAAAGTGTTCGATCACAGGTGATGATAACATTTGAAGACCTAGCTGTGTACTTCACCTGGGAAGAATGGCAGAATATGAACAAAGCTCAGAATGCTAGAAACTTACAGCAGTCTGGTCTCCTTGGGTGAGTGACATCCATCACAAGCTGAATGGCAATATTTTCTTGCTATTTGACAAATAAGTGAACACTTCATAAAATTTAATAATGGGCAGGTATAAATTTAAGTACATGAATAATCTGAATACCTGTCATCAAGGAAAGGATTCATATTGGAACATCTGCTGCATAGCTCCTAGACCAAGCTGTACTCCTGTAGTTAACCCAAGATAGATTTCACAAAGTCTTACATTGTTTCCATTAATAGGACAATGCATTAGCAAACCTGACTTGATCTTCAAGTTGGAGCAAGGTGCAGAGCCATGGGTGATGGAAGAATGTCTAAATCAGAGCCTTCCAGGTCAGTTTGCACATAATGGGCAGGGGGGCCAAGGCAGAAAGAGTGTAACAGGTCTTGACTGGTGCTCTTTCCATGATTTATTACCAAGTCTTGCTCCTGATGACAGCTGGTTTTGTGCAACAGACACTCAGACACAGAGTATCTAGGGGTAACAGTGTTTCTCCAACTCTTTTGTTCTTGAGTGAAGATGTTCTTTGATTTCAAAAAGACAAAACCCTTCCAATCCTCTTCTGATGTTACTAATGCACTTTTCTGATTTAGATACATTCCTCAAATGCTAATTTGTCCTTCTATACCCTTTCATAACTTTTCCTTCATCAAGTTATTAATTCCTTTGGTGCTCATTAACTGGGTAATTTGTTACTTATAGAAATTTGTTACTTACTCATCACTCAGATTGAGTTCCAATCATGTTTTCCCGGGCAGGAAACTTGCTATTTTAGCATCTCAGGACTGAACCAGTAAATGCTTTCTCTTTCTTTGTCTCTTCTTTTAATTTTTTTTCTCTCTGTGACTCAGATAAATAAGAAAATGATAGGTTGTTGGAAACATTTGGTGAGCCAGAGGCTGACAACCCCCTGTTTCATTCTCTCTGTGTCTCGTTCTCTGTCTCTCTGATTCTCAAGTGAGTAAATAAGTAACTAAACGGCACAAGATGGTCAGGAGTAAGCCTCTATGATGTGATTAACACATGTTGCCACAAAGCCCATTCTGCCATACTTGAAAAAAAATTAAGTTAGTAAACAAGATTGTGATGAACTTTGGGTTATATATTGGATCAAATTAAAATATCCATGTATTAGAGTGTAAAAACAATATAATTGTCATAAATTAGTATCTTGAACTGATATTGTAAAAATCTTATACTGCTTGGATAACTAGTAACTTCATTTCCTTTACATGAATATGCTAGAAGAAACAGTTATATGTGATTCATTGACATGGTTTTTTTTATTATTATTATTATTCTTACAGTTTCCATGAAAAGGGGTGACCTGTCTAGGATCGACCAGGAAAGGACAAAAATCTGAATCAGAATGTAATGAAAAATAATAAGACATCAACTCCCAAGAAAGCTGAATTAAGAAAAACATTTAAGTTCAAGCCATATTCCAAAACTGATTATTGAAAAGAGAAATAGTGAGCATGGAAAAGCTGCTTTCCAGAAATCATACCTCATCATACATCAGAAAATTCACACAGAGGTTAAACCTCATAAATGTGATGACTGTGGAAAAGCCTTTGGCCACAAATCAGACCTCATCAAACATCAGAGAATTCACACAGGGGAGAAACCTTATGAATGCAATGACTGTGGAAAAGGCTTTGCAGCTAAGTCAGACCTCATCAAATGTCAGAGAATTCACACAGGTGAGAAACCTTATGAATGTAGTGACTGTGGAAAAGCCTTTGGCCATAAATCACAGCTCACCAAACACCAGAGAATTCACACAGGTGAGAAACCTTATGAATGTAATGATTGTGGAAAAGCCTTTGGCCAGAAGTCACAACTCACTGATCGTCAGAGAATTCACACAGGGGAGAAACCTTATGAATGTAATGACTGTGGAAAAGCCTTTGGCCACAAGTCAGACCTTATCAAACATCACAGAATTCACACAGGTGAGAAACCTTATGAATGTAATGAATGTGGAAAAGCCTTTGTCCAAAAGTCACAACTCATTAATCATCAGAGAATTCACACAGGGGAGAAACCTTATGAATGTAGTGACTGTGGAAAAGCCTTTGCAGCTAAGTCGGACCTCATGAAACATCATAGAATTCACACAGGGGAGAAACCTTATGAATGTAATGACTTTGGAAAAGCCTTTGTACAGAAGTCACAACTCATTGATCATCAGAGAATTCACACAGGTGAGAAACCTTTTGAATGTAAGGATTGTGGAAAAGCCTTTGGCCAGAAATCAAACCTCAGACCTCATCAGAGAATTCACATAGAGGAGTATCCTTATGAATGTAATGACTGTAATGACTGAATTACAATTCATATGGTAGCCAGGGCTAAACCAGGTCAAAGCCTGAAGTCAGGAACTCAAGCTAGTTCTCCCACATAGGTGGTAGGCATCCAGTCACTTGAGCCATAATCTGATGAATCGCAGAGTATCAGGATGGTGAATTTGATTGCTGCAATAGAATCCAACCACGGCTACTGCAATACGGAATATGGTGAATCCAAAGAACATATTATATGATATACCAAATGTCCATCCCTAGTAGACTTATCCTTAATGTCTGTTTTCTAGGTTTGTAGTGGTTCTGTCATAATTTTGAGAAAGGAGATTACTCTCAGTTTTGTTCCATAACTTTGCTAAGATGTGCTGTGTAAGTTTTAATTTGTAATTTTCCATAATAGCCCTTATAAAGGCCTTGCTCTCACAAAAGAGCTTAAGTGTGAAACTCCTCAAAAAAATTTAGGAGCTGGTGTTGTGGCAAGCAGACATCTGTAGCACCAGTATTTCCTTCTCCCCACCCCTGTCTCTCTTTATAACTGCCTATCAAATAAATAAGTAATAAATAAAGAAAAATGAAGAATTTAGTTATCTTACTCATTTTTTGATATTGCACAATGCATTCATTGTACCCTAGAGTGTGTAATATAGACATTGGTATGGAATGTAGGAAAAGGGATGGATATTCTGAAAGAGTTCACTCTTTAGACTTCATTTCTTTCTTATTTTTTTTTTTTGACAGGCAGAGTGGACAGAGAGAGAGAGAGAAAGGTCTTCCTTTGCCATTGGTTCACCCTCCAATGGCCACCACGGCTGGCATGCTGCAGCTGGCGCACCACACTGATCCAAAGGCAGGAGGCAGGTGATTATCCTGGTCTCCCATGGGGTGCAGGGCCCAAGCACTTGGGCCATCCTCCACTGCACTCCCAGGCCATAGCAGAGAGCTGGCCTGGAAGAGGGGCAACTGGGACAGAATCCAGCACCCCAACTGGGACTTGAACCCGCTGTGCCGGCACCGCTAGGCGGAGGATTAGCCTGTTGAGCCATGGCGCCAGCCTAGACTTCATTTCTCATACAATATTCCATGGAGGCTGGTCTTGCTGCCATGGTAATCACTGGGAACAAAGCATCAGTTAACCAAGGAAAGCTGCTGTATTTCTGAGCCAGAGCTTTCAACACACAGTGTATGAAACTACATTTGGCTTAAATAAGAAGGGCCCTTCTGCTTCTCTTTTCCTCCATTCTGAATATAGGTTACATTGCAGAGCACTCCTCACCACTTTTCTGTACACTGGCACTCCCTAATCCTTGCTATCTGAGTCCTGCAAAACTGCTTCTGAGGGAAGTAGATTCCTTAGGGAACTACATGTTGCCATTTTCTCCTTTACTTATCACAAGTAATAAAGCTTTCTTCTCAGCAATTCCCAGTTGAAGCTGATTATTCCAGGACATTGCAAATGATTGGATCTCTTGTGTCTGCTAAAAATGACTGTATTTTTAGAGGGTGCAGGTAGGCTTCTCTCCCTTTCAGAGTGGAGTTTCTCCTGTAACTGTGGCATGAGGAAGCTGATGGCTTCTCTTAAACAGAGTTTAACACTAATTTTCCATCAGGATATTGGACACTGGTCCATGTGCTGTGTCAAGGTTTGAAGTCACAAGAGAAACCACAGGCACAAGGTGGCAGGCTTGAGCTGGATGGGACTTAATACTAATAGCTGGATCGGAAGGCTTGAACCACATTTCTACTAGGAGCAGGAACTGGAAACCCTGGATTTCTCTCCACATGAAAAGTTTCTATCTGTAACCCTTAAGGACTATGTGTCTTCATCTAGGCCAACAGTGGTTCTGGGGTTAATACAGCATGTATAGGGGTTAAAGGGTAGGAGAAGGGTCATTTTGAGGTCTCAGGAAGAGGAAGAAAAGAGCACATAAATACGCTCAACCTGATAATCTGTTGATTTATCTCCAGTAAACACAGCAGATGTAGAGGAATTGACTGATGGGAGGGGCTTCACTTGACACCCCAGGGGGCTTAAGAATGTCCCTGTGGTTAGTATACAGTTGATCTTCTCTATATAAATTAAAAATGAATTCTAATGAAGAGTGGGATGGGATAGGGACTAGGAGTTGGGATTTTTGAGGGGTGGGAATGCAGGTATGGGGGGGAAGAACAGCTATAATCCAGAATTTATTTTTTTGCCACTGTGTAGTATTCCAGTGTACATATCCCATATTTTCATAATCCAGTCTTCTGTTGATGGGCATTTAGGTTGATTCCATGTCTTAGCTATTGTGAATTGAGCTGCAATAAACATTGAGGTGCAGTAAGCTCTTTTATTTGCCAACTTAATTTCTCTTTGGTAAATTTTGAAGAGTGTGAGGGATTGGTCATGTGGTAGAGCTATATTCAGGTATCTCCAAGCTGACTTCCATAGTGGCTTTACCAGTTTGCATTCCCACCAACAGTGGGTTAGTGTCCCTTTTTTCCCACATTCTCACCAGCATCTTTTGTTAGTTGATTTCTGTATGTAAGCAATTCTAAGTGGGGTGAGGTGAAACCTCACTGTGGTTTTGATTTGCATTTCCCTGATGGATAGAGGTCCTGAAAATTTTTTCATCTGTCTGTTGAACATATGGATTTCCTCTTTTGAAAAATATCTGTTTATGTCCTTAGCCCTTCTCTTAAGTGGGTATTTTGATTTGTTGTGGCAGAGATTCTTGGATCTCTTTGTAGATTCTTGTTATTAATCCTTTATGAGCTGAATAATTTGCAAATATTTTCTCCCATTCTGTCAATTGCCTCTTCACTTTCCTGATATTTTGATTATTACTGCCCATAGCATGCCTTGAAATCTGCTATTGGGAGGCCCTCAGCTCTGTTTTTGTTATATAGGGTTGTTTTAGCCATTCAGGGTCTCCTATGTCTCCATATGAATTTCAGCATCATTTCTTTCAGATCTGAAAAGTGTTTCTTTGGTATTCTGAATGATATCATATTGAATCCATAAATTGTTTTTGGAATAATGGGCATTTTGATGAAAATGATTCTTTCAATCCATGAACATGGAAGATTTTTCCATGTTTTTATATCTTCGTCTATTTCTTCCTTTAAAATTTTGTAATTCTCGGCTGGCGCCACAGCTCAATAGACTAATCCTCCACCTGAGGTGCTAGCCCACTGGGTTCTAGTCCTAGTCGTGGTGCTGAATTCTGTCCCAGTTGCCCCTCTTCCAGGCCAGCTCTCTGCTGTGGCCCGGGAGTGCAGTGGAGGATGGCCCAAGTGCTTGGGCCCTGCACCCCATGGGAGGCCAGGAGAAGCACCTGGCTCCTGCCTTCGGATCAGTGTGGTGCGCCAGCTGCAGCATGCCAGCCGTGGTGGCCATTGGAGGGTGAACCAATGGCAAAGAAAGACCTTTCTTTCTGTCTCTCTCATTGTCCACTCTGCCTGTCCAAAAAAAAAAAAAAAAAAAAGTAATTCTCATTGTATATTTCTTTGACAACCTTGATTAAGTTTATTCCAAGTTATTTAATTTTTTTAGTAGATATAGTGAATGGCATTGATCTTAGAAGTTCTTTCTCAGTCGTGGCATTGTCTACATATACAAAGGATGTTGTATTTTGTGTTTTGATTTTATATATATTTTAAAAGATTTATTTATTTATTTGAAAGAGTTACACAGAGAGAGGAGAGGCAGATAGAGAGAGGTCTTCCATCTGCTGGTTCACTCCCAATTGGCCACAATGGCTGGAGATGTGTTGATCTGAAGCTAGGAGCTGGGAGCTTCTTCTGGGTCTCCCACATGTGTGCAAGGGCCCAACGACTTGAAGCATCTTCTATTGCTTTCCCAGGCCATAGCAGAGAGCTGTATTGGAAGTGGAGGAACCAGGACTCAAATTGGTGCCCATATGGGATGTTGGCACAGGCCAGGTCATTAACCCGCTGCGCAACAGCAGCAACCCCTGATTTTATATCTTGCTACTTTACCAAAATCTTCTATAATTTCCAATAATCTCTTAGTGCAGATTTTTGAATCTCCTAAAAGAGAAGTCATATTGTCAGCAAATAGGAATAATTTGATTTTTCCTCCCCAATTTATATGCCTTTGATTTATTTTTCTTGATTAATGGCTATGGCTAAAACTTCCAGTACTATATTGAATAGACATGATGAGTGTGGGCATCCCTCTTTGGTACCGGATCTCAGTGGGAATGCATCCAACTTTTTCTCATTGTATTTGATGCTGGCTGTGGATTTGACATAAATTGCCTTGAGTGTGTTGAGGAATGTTCCTTCTATACCCAATTTGTTTATAGTTTTCATCACGAAAGGGTGTTGTATGCTATCAAATACTTTCTCTACATCTATTGAGATAATCATATGATTTTTCTGCAATTTGTTGATGTGATGTATTGCATTGATACATTTGTGAATGTTGAACCATCCCTGCATACCAGGGATAAATCCCACTTTCTCTGGGTGGATGACCTTTCTGGTGTGTTGTTGGATTCTATTGGCTAGAATTTTATTGAGGATTTTTTCATCTATGTTCATCAGGGTAATTGGTCTGTAGTTCTCTTTCTCTGCTGCATCTTTTTCAGGTTTAGGAATTAAGGTGAGTCTGGCTTCATAGAAAGAATTTGGGAGGATTTCCTCTAGTACTTCTTTAAATTTCTGGTAGAATTCAGCAATGAATCCATCCAGTCCAGGGCTTTACTTTGTTGGGAGGGCCTTTATTAGTGATTCAATTTCTATCTTAGTTATGGATCTGTTTAGGTTTTCTAAGTCTTCATGGTTCAATTTAGGTATGTTGTATGTGTGTCCAGGAATCTAGGCCATTTCGGCTAGATTTCCCAGTTAGTTGGCATACAACCCTTTGTAGTAGTTTATGATGACTCTTTTATTTCTGTGGTGGCTGTTGTTACATTCCCTTTTCCATTGCTAATTGTATTTATTTGGGTCTCTTTCTACTTTTTTTGGTTTGTTTGGCCAATGGTGTGTAAATTTTGCTTATATTTTTCAAAAAACCAGCTCTTCATTTTGCTGATCTCTTGTAATGCTGTTTTGGACTCAATTTTGTTGATTCCTTCTCTAATTTTAATTGTTTCTCTTTTACTAGCTTTGTGTTTGGTTTGCTCTAGTTTTTCTAGATCCTTGAGATTCATTGATAGTTCATTTATTTGGAGCTTTTCTAATTTCTTGATGTAGGCACCTTTTGCTATAAGCTTTCCTCTTAACAATGCTTTTGCTGTATACCATAAGTTCCCCCCCCCCAAGGGAACGGGTTTATTGGGAAAAACCCAGCAGACCAGAGGGAAGGAGCAAAAAGGAAAAGGAGAGAGAAGGAGAGTGTAAGAGAGAGAGACAGAGAGGAGAGGAACTAGTGAGGAGAGAATAGAAAGAGCAAACAAGAGAGAAGAGAGAAGCCAAGAGAGCCACGTGTTCAGGAACAGGTCCTTTTAAAACTTTGCTGGAGGGTGGGCAGGAAAGCAGGAGCAGTGAATCCCATTAAGATGGGAGTGGAGCTTGACAATAGCAGTTGGTCCATGTGGCCACCTAGCTTTCAGCAATGGTGGTGGGGGCTAGGGCCTAGGATGTAAATCAGGGTGTAGATTGTGCCATAGGTAAAACCGCCATTTTCCTAACATTCCCCCTTTTTGTTCTTTATAAAGCAGGAGTTGTATGGGATTACATTAGTCCCAAAAGTCCAGGAGGGGTAGAGTGATGGTGATTTGTCTTTAGAGCTACTTCCTGCTGACATGGGGCAATGAGGTATTCTTTGCTGGCATGGGGCGATGCCTCAAGCCACTGTCTTCTGGGTGGGGATCTGAGTGTATCCCTGTAACAGTATTTGGTTGACCGCCTGATTGTTGCAGGCCTTCGTTTGTTCCATTATAACCTGCTGTAAACACTTAAACAGGCAAACAGGCACTGTAATATAAAAGACAGGGTGAAATGGCAACCAATGATCCTAAGAGTGGCATTAACCAGGTAATGAGAGGATTTCATAGAGGAGAGGAAATGAGGGGGGTCTCTTGACCCTTATGAAGACTGTTTGATGGACATGGTTTAAAGCTGATCCCAGACAAGACCGAGAGAAAGGCCACTCATCTTTTGCAAGTAGAGGGGTTTGTCTGTAGTGAAATTCTGAACAACCATATTATATCAAGTGGGGGAGAGGACCATCAGTACACACAGGTTGAGAGTAGAGCCATTGATGTTAGAATAGAGGCTATGGTTACAAAGGAATGAGGCCCAAGTGGGCTAGATACAAAGGACAGAGTCATTATTGGAGAAGCTAAGAATGGTGTTATCTAAGGCACAACTAAGTTTTCTGATTGAGAGGCAAATAGAATCTGACAGAAGGGGCTTTATAATAATCTGGTGGGCTTTAAGGCCTTGTTTTTTAAGAGGCCCAGACGTATCTTATCTCTTCACATAGGGTACACCCTAAGGGAGGTGTGAACCTCCTTGGGAAGGCACTCTGTTGACTTCCATTACCTAGCTGGCCTGGGAGGAGAGCTGGCCAGGTAAATGCAGGTGGCATCTCTAACAGGAAAGTTACAGCTCTGCCTGCAATGTTACTTACCCTACTTGGCCATTTCCTCAGCTGCCGTGGTCACTTTGGAAGCTGGGCTGAGTGGAGGGCTTTTCAGCTGAGAAGCAATAGATCTGTGGCTCTGATTTGAAGTCCTTCCACTCCAAGGCAGTTCCATTTCCAGTGATCCAACTTTAGGCTGGCAGAGCTACCAGGGCTCTTCACAAGCTACTTCTGCTGAAACCCAGGTTTACCACATCGAAAACCACTGCAGTGGACTGGCCTGTTGGGTCTCCTTGAGGGCAGATCTCTGTACAGAACAGCCATTAATAGCCTGCCACCCATCTTTACTTTGCTTCTGATGCCTAGCTTTTTCCTCTTGGTTTTTGTTAAAGCAGACCAGAGGATGCAAGTCAAGGGAGTGCTCAAGTCCCATCACTAATCTTTGTGGCCTAAAGTAGATGTCTATAGTCATAGGCATGTTCTGCAGTGATTTTCTGAGGTAGACAATGCCCATGAGGAAAACTATGTTCTTACTTTAAAACTTTCTTTCCCTTTGGTCTGAAAGGGAGGTTTTTTTCTACTTACTGTTTACTTTGCTGATGGCGAAGTAAATCTAGCTATGAAATTACAATTTAAGCTCTCATTTTGGCTTTGCTATTACATAAAGATGTTAACCATCCCTTTTATAAGATCTAAAGATTAAATTGTGCATCCTAGAGAGTCCTTCAATATAGCCAGTTCTACCTTGAAGAAAACATAGAAATGAGAGAACAAGTCAGGCTTAGAATAGAGAAATGAGGGAGTAAGTCCTAGATTGCCTAACAATATCAAATGAAAACTTAGCAAGTGATTTCAACCATTAGATAACAATGTAGGAAAACATTTACCAGAAGGTCCAATGCCTTCTATAAATGTTAAGAATACATGTATTGGAGACATCTCTTAAATATTTAATGTGGTGTAGCTTGTTTAACCAGCAAATTCAAGCACAAGCATATAAAATGTTTCTAGTTTCTTTCTACCAACACGTTTAAAAAATATAACACAGAGATTCAGGTCACATGAATCAAAATGCATCTTTGAATAATTTCAGCTGTTTAAAGTTATGGGCAACCTTTTACCTATAAGTCAATAAAATAAAAATATAAATTTTTCCATGTAGACATACAATATGTATATACATATAACATAAAAGATAGAACAATAAAGCATTTTCAGAATAGCTTTTTAAAAAAATCTTTAACTCTTTTTTGTAAATTACCAGTTGACTCGAATTACTTTCTACTCTTAGTAATCTTAGTTAACCATACTTACACTCAGTTGGTACCTGTAACACATTATTGGCTTCATCTGTTTACAGAGCAATCCCAAATTACTGAATACAACAAAAGTGTCTGGAAACAGTCCATCAGGACCTATAGGAGGACAGCTAGACACAGAACCAACAATGTTTTAGTTTTATGAGCAAAAAATCTGATACATAAAACTGTGGATGACAAGACCTTAAATAGCCATGTTTAAAATTATAATTACATTAACCAACAAGAGGCACTTGCTTACTTCACAAAGTATTTTTGAAAGCACCTGTAGGATTTTACAAAGCATTTAACTCTTTTATGCCTCTGGGGCTTTCTCATTAAAATAAAATAAAATAAAATAAAATAAAATAAAATAAACCATCACACAAGTTCATTAGACTTTTTAATTCTCAGACATTTGTATCAATACCATTTTATATTATAGAAACTTAAAATTTAGCACCACTTCACATCTTGACAGTACATCTAGTATAGTCCAAATAGCCTGATTAGTTGGTGTCTCTACAAGATGAGAGACATATATGCCCTTAGATTTTTTTCAGTTTGGCCCAAACTGGAAAAACTGAAGTCCAAAATTTACTGGAAATTTCAGTCCAAATTCTTTGGAACTTTGATTTTTTTTTTTTTTGAATGTCTGTCAAGGATGCCAAGAAGGCTCAAAATCCAAAATATGTGGTTGAAATAAGATTTCTTAACATGACATAATATAGACCAATTTGACATTGTTACAAGATGATTATTTAAATGTTTGAAAATAAGCACATATTTAAATAACCCATAGATCTTAAAATAAACACTCAGCTGTTTTCAAACAATTAGAATTTAACAGAGACATCAAAAGAACATAATAGATTACTTTAACTCATTGCTTTAAGAGAATCAGATTCTATGTCAAAGAGAAATAGATTAGTGTACTTGTGATGTTTTCCATCTGCCAATGTCCTTGATGTACATTTTGAAATAACCTGTTAAAAATCTCCAGATTAAGATTAAGGTAACACAGCACATTTCAGCCTGAGTTACTCTAAGCAATGTTTAACTATTTTCATAGACAGTTTATAAACTAACCCAAATAGTTTTTTATGGAATATAACATGCTGATTATACGAAAGTTTACATTTAGACTCATTTATTTAGTTTGCCTTTACCCAATTTATTTATTTTTGACAGGCAGAGTGGACAGTGAGAGAAAGAAACAGAGAGAAAGGTCTTCCTTTGCCATTGGTTCACCCTCCAATGGCCGCTGTGGCCGGCGTGCTGCAGCCAGCGCACTGCATCAATCCGAAGCCAGGAGCCAGGTGCTTCTCCTGGTCTCCCATGGGGTGCAGGGCCCAAGCACTTGGGCCATCCTCCATTGCACTCCCTGGCCACAGCAGAGAGCTGGACTGGAAGAGGGCAACCAGGACAGAATCCGATGCCTCTACCAGGACTAGAACCTGATGTGCCGGTGCTGCAAGGTGGAGGATTAGCCTATTGAGCCTTGGCGCCGGCCTCCTTTACCCAATTTAAATTAGCAGTTACACTTAAATGACTTAGGCTGCTGTTATTATATCATATATCTATCTGAATTTGATTAAAATTGCATTCATATAAACAAGTACTAATTACCCATTGCTGTTTCATTGAGTACTGATTACCCAAAAACCTGTTAAAATAAATTGCAAAAATAAGTTCAGCAAGTTACAAAGCAATTTTTTTTTTTTTGGACAGGCAGAGTGGATAGAGAGAGAGACAGAGAAAAAGGTCTTCCTTTGCCATTGGTTCACCCTCCAATGGCTGCTGCGGCCATTCATTGCGCTGATCCTAAGCCAGGAGCCAGGTGCTTCTCCTGGTCTCCCATGCGGGTGCAGGGCCCAAGGACTTGGGCCATCCTCCACTGCCTTCCCAGGCCACAGCAGAGAGCTGGCCTGGAAGAGGGGCAACTGGAATAGAATCCGGCGCCACGACCGGGACTAGAACCCGGTGTGCCGGCTCCACAAAGCAATATTTTTAAAGGTAGTGATCTTCCTAGATTCAAAGAGAAATTCCTTCAAACTCAGTGTCTAGTTAGTTGCCTTTTTCTTAAAAACACCTTAGGCCCATGACGTCATAGTCAGCCACTTGGGACTGCATCAAGTCAGTTCCCAAAGGTGACAGTGGGCCAGAGGTCAATACACCAAAACAAAAAGTGGAGGTCAGAAGACAGGATTTTCCTGTCTGGCTTGCTCATGATAAAACAAAAGAGCCATCAGAAGGGTGGGATACCTAATTTTTTTCCTCAATAAGCAGAGAGTCCAAAAGGATGGGATTACCACTCACTTGCTATTATGGAAAACTGGAACAAGATAAGGAGGGACAAAAGAACAGTTGGTGGACAAGGTCTGGACAGTGAAAGCATGGAGACAATCATTCCCAAACTGAAGAGACAGACAGAGTAGACTTTGGACAAGGCCTGGTTCTAGGACCAATCCTGGTTCTAGGATAAAGTCCAAATTCTAGTGAGAAGAGAAGAGAGAGAGCAGAGAGTAGAGAGATGAGAGGGGGAGAGGAGAGGAGCACCAAGAGTGCAGAGAAGAGAGAGTGAGAGAGAGAAGCCAAGAGTGAGGAGAGAAAAGAGAGAGAAGAGCCATGCAGTGCTTGTTTAAAGATTCAAAACCAGGCTGGCGCCATGGCTTAACAGGCTAATCCTCCACCTTGCGGCGCTGGCACACTGGGTTCTAGTCCTGGTTGGGGCACCAGATTCTATCCCAGTTGCCCCTCTTCCAGGCCAGCTCTCTGCTGTGGCCAGGGAGTGCAGTGGAGGATGGCCCAAGTGCTTGGGCCCTGCACCCCATGGGAGACAAGGAGAAGCACCTGGCTCCTGACTTAGGATCAGCGCAATGCGCCGGCCACAGCGGCCATTGGAGGGTGAACCAACGGCAAAAAGGAAGACCTTTCTCTCTGTCTCTCCCTCTCACTATCCACTCTGCCTGCCCAAAAAAAAAAAATTGTTAATGTCCAGTGAATTTTTTAAATTTAGATGTGCTTTTTTTTTTGGACAGGCAGAGTGGACAGTGAGAGAGAGAGACAGAGAGAAAGGTCTTCCTTTGCCATTGGTTTACCCTCCAATGACCGCTGTGGCTGGCATGCTGCAGCCAGCGCACCGCGCTGATCCGAAGCCAGGAGCCTGGTGCTTATCCTGGCCTCCCATGGGCTGCAGGGCCCGAGCACTTGGGCCATCCTCCACTGCACTCCCTGGCCACAGCAGAGAGCTGGACTGGAAGAGGGGCAACTGGAACTGAATCTAGTGCCCCTACTGGGACTAGAACCTGGTGTGCTGGTGCCACAGGCAGAGGATTAGCTTATTGAGCCACGGCACTGGCCAATGTGCTTTTTAATCTTAAAGTGGAACTCCATTTGGAATAGCCACATTTAAGATTGCACTGAAACCATATGTCTATCGAACAGTGCAGCACTAAAGGTAACTGAAACTTACTCAGTGTTTGTTTAGCTTTATTAGAACTGTGATAGGCACATTGCAATATTGTCTAATTTATTAGAATACTATTTTGTGTTAACAAATGGGTATACTCCCAGAATTAGAAAGTGTTAGAGCTAAGATCCTAACCAATTCTCTGCCCTCCCTCTGGGCTACTCCAGTACCCTGGGATTTCTCTGTAATTCAAGCCAGAAGGGTGACACCATCAAAGTCATGACACTGGTGATGGAGAGAAGGCTGTAGTTAATGAATGTTAAAGAGTTCCACTTGGGAATACTCCTCTTGATAATTGATTGTGTCTGTGTGAGGGAGGAATAAAGCAGTTTGTGTAGGGCGGCCTCCCACTTCTGACTCAAGCAACAGAGTTGTCCCTAGCGGGAATGAGAGAGACACTGTCACAGCATTTGTTCAACAGAAATTGAAATTTAGCAAATTTTGATCATTGGAATTACTAGTACAGTATGACGAACTGAACCCGATTTTTGTTTTAGCTGTGACTCCTTTATATTTGGCACAAATGCCAGGTGACAACTATTGGATGAGCACTATTATGTAAAAAAGGCATCTATGTAACAGAATGATGCATGGATGCATGGATTGGTGTGTTTGTAATACTGTTATAGAAAGAACACCCCTAGCTAATTCAACAGCCTCAAATTTACAGTTCATAATATTTGCAAACTTTAACGGGTTTCTTTTTTAATATCTCTTCTATAGATACTAATTCAGCTCTGAGCCACCACACATGCAATAGGTAAGAGCTTTGATGAACTCTTTAATTATGAGCTTATCTTTGCTTCTGAAAGAATGCCAAGTGATAGCACTTGGGCCTGAGCCATCTACCTGGGCAGAATCTATCAGATTATGCTATGCCATGTACTTTGGAAGATCTGATCTTAAAAATCCAAAGGATACAAGAGGTGACTAAGAAGAGAACTTGTACGAATTCAAGCACCTCATAAGCTATTGGCAGGTGCCTTTGCCTTACGAATGATAACTATGAAGGGAAAAATGAAAACAAATTATGCTGGAAAGTCATAAATATGGTATTTTTATTTCTTTATATTTACCAATTCTGAAGAATATTCTTGAAAGTTATTTGCGGTCAACAGCATTATGGTGTTTGATTATTGATCAATTTACATATTTTCACAGAAACATTCATCTCACTATAACCAGCATATTTAATCTGTTTAATAAATTTTGTTGCCAAAATGCTGCTGCAGATCAGTACAGATGCCCTAAATGACAGGAAAGGACTGTACAGTTTCCCCTTACCCCTGAGGCCATGTTCGACATCAGCCGTGAGTTTATTACTTTTTATCCTGAAGGGTTTCAGGATCATTTTCACTTTTTTGGTCCCTGCTGCTTTCCTGTGCTCTGGTTATTTATATCCACAGGAGTCAGTGGTTAGTAATGTGGAATGGGAGCAAGGCATGGGAAATAATAGGACAGTGGTCAAATAAAACAAGTATATCATGGGAGGATGGATCTTTGTTGCCTCTCTCCCTGGTGGAAGAGTCTCCTTTAGTATTTGTATGCTGTGTGGTTCCCAGGGAGCTTTGTTTGGATCAGACAAGTCCCCCTGTGGGTGAAAGTGACTCAGACCATAGGAGCACTTGCATTTTCTGGGCCCCTGGGCTGGAGCTGGAATTCCCTCTGAGCTCTGTTTAGCGCTGGGTTCTACCAGAATTCCCTTGCTTGTTCCCTGAAGTGCTCTAGGTGAAGCTGGCACAAAACATTTGACAATTTTCACTCAGCCACCGACAGTTGCTGAAAACCTTCCAATACATGTATATGCCCTTATCTTAGCTTCACAAAAGCCATGCCCTAAAAATAAATACAATTTAGAAAAAAAAAATACATTCAACTACAGTGAGTTTCAGGTGACCAAGCTGTGAGACAAAAAGGCAAGGATCATTCAGGCCTTCAGGCTTTGAGTAGTGTGTTCCTGTCCAGGCATCAGTGAGGCCTTTACCTAGGGTTCCCACTAGACATGAGCAATTATTTAAAGCTGTTTCTTTTTTTAAAATTTTAATCAAAATATGTATACTGTGTGGTTAACTGCAGGAGCATTGCTGATCACTTAATTTTTTAAAAAGATTTATTTATTATTTATTTGAAAAAGTTACACATAGAGAGGAGAGGCAGAGAGAGAGAGAGAGAGAGAGAGAGACAGGTCTTCCCTCCAATGGTTCACTCCCCAGTTGGCCAGAATGTCTGGCCGGAGCTGCACCCATCTGAAGCCAGAAGCCAGGAGCTTCTTCCAGGTCTCTTCCACGGGGGTGCAGGGGCCCAAGGGCTAGGGCCAACTTCTCCTGCTTCCCCAGGCCATAGCAGAGAGCTGGTGGGAAGTGGAGCAACCAGGACTAGAACCAGCACCCATATGGGATGCCAGCACTTCATGCCAGGGCGTTAACCCACTGCACCACAGCACTGGCCCCTGATTACTTAATTTTTTAACTAAGATGTGTTCCTAAGATCTTTTATGATTAGCATGCCTTAAAAATTAGACATTTTTTTCCTGTATCTTTCAACTTTTTGCCTTTTCACTTGCTAAAAACTATTTTTGGTTTTCCTTTGGCCTAATCTGACCTTCTATAATCTCTGAATTCTCAGGTCAATGGAGACACAGGCTGAGTTGTGATTTAGTCATTTTCCTCCTTGTTTTCATCCATGTCCCTGGGCCCTTGCCATGTATAAAATATTCCATAGCACTTCTCAAAATAGTCTTTAAAACTCTAAGCTTTATAAATTAAGTACTAACATTAAACTTTGAAAAATATTTTTATGAGAGATCCTGTATTTGGCCATAACTTCCACTTTGTTCACTATGCAAATGTAGAGGTATCTCTTTTGTGTCTCTAAACAAGAAGGCTGACATCAAAGGAAGCTGGTGTTTCCTTGCTGAGTCTGGCTCCTAGAAAATTAGAGTGTGCAGGGAAATGTTTGGAGGCACTTACTAGCACAACTAACACAGGAGGGCTTTAGCGATTCAAATCATAAACCTAAGCTCACAAGGGTAAAGCTAATTTTAGAATAAAATATATGACAAATGGATGAAGTACAAAAAGTAAAAATACACACACACAAAAACTAATCTAAGTGCTAAGATGACACCAGGCAGGCTCAGTTCTTCAAGTTGGAAAACTTTGAAGACTACATTTTTACCTGTAATTCCCATCTTTGGTTTCCACCATTTTTGCTCTCTGAACTTGATCTAAATTCAACCCATTTAAAAGGATCACATTGCTTTATATGACCTGGCAGAAGTAAATGTAGAATTTCCTTAAATTGTGGATAGAAATGGAATGGTCATGAGTTTGAGCCTGTGGAATTTATAATGCATTATATAGCTATACATAGCATTTTATTATAGAGATACAGAGAAGAGGCAATTTTCAACTACAGAATTTTGAAAATATCTAAAATTATCAAAAATAAGAAGATCTGGGGTGAATTCAAATTAAAATGTAGGAATGACATGCAATTATTCCTATTTGCATCATGAAGAGGTGACTGTGCACTAAGTCTGGATTTAAAACAGGTGGACTGAAGGAAGTGCACTTAGAAGTCTGAGAAATCTGAGGGCAGTCACTGTCCTCCCTATGTTACTGCTGCCCACTAAGAAAACAACAAAAACTGAAAGAAAGGAAAAAGATGAAATGCATGAATGCTTGTAGAAAGCATTGGAAGTACAGAGGACTGTCTACGTGTTGAATGTTCAATGAAATCTTTTACATTTGATTTTACCAGTGATCATTTTTATTTCATGCTGGTTTTCTGAAGATTATCAGTTAAAAAGTTTGCATTATTTTGACACATTGTGTTCCATCTCATTGCTTTAGGCATAGAGTTATATTTACTATTTCATGCAGTATTGTTTACTATCAGGCACTGAACTAAACTGAAGAAAATCACCAATTTCTAAAAGATACCATAAATCTAAATGGAGGAGGAGCTAGAAGTTAGAAAAACCAAGTATGTTGGATATTGCATTAAATTTCAGAGTAACATATTTATTTCTTATATTATATGTAGAAATACAGCAAGTTTTATTGTGAAAGTATCAGTTAGTGTTACGTGAAAGCAGCATTTAAGAAATCAGGTAAAGTATGAAACAATCACTAGATAGTATGCATAAGCCATAGTAAAATTGTTCCTTAAACTTTATAACATGTAATTCCCTAAGAAAGGCAATTCCTTAGTTTCATGAAATGGAATACCTCATATACCACATAAATTACCCCTGGGGATTTAGCATATTTGAATATATTTTCAAAATTCTTTATTTCAGAAGGGCCAAAGGACATATCTGTTACTCCTTGAAAAATATAGCAGAAATAATGTTTATAATATACTGAATAATATTTGTGAAACAAATTCTAGCTTCAACTTACTGATCCAGAGCTAAATTCAAATATACTGGCCATACACTACCAAGGCAAGTTTATCCATCAGGCAAAATGCAAAGTGGAATTTCATTTTATTTAATCTTAAACATTATAATTCCCATCACGCTACATGTTACAAATTTCCATGGCAATGTTTGAAAGAGTCATCATGAATATTACAATAAAATTTTAATGTCAACTTTTTGGATTGTTGATATAAGTTCTACTATCCTTTGAATGAGATAGTCCTAATTTGCTTTTTAAAAGGATCTCTGCCTTTACTGTTGAATTTTATTTCATTTTGCAGAAGGAATGATGGAGCCACACATTATCAAGTTTAAAGAGCCCTGTACATCCATGAAATAATTTTTATTGTGTGCCCTACTAGTCCTGACTAACATTTTCATATGATCAACCTCTTTTTAATGTGATCCTGGATATGAAATTCCTGCATAAAGCATTTTTTTCCAGAAAAACCAAGTATATGGTAAATGTAGAATAACTACTATACCACACATACTGTTATATAGAAATTTTATAACACATTTTGTATTATTCTTGAAATAATTAGATAAAAATGGAATCTTTCAACATCAAATTTTATATATGCAAACATCTAATTAGCTGTTCTGGGAAATGCTAGAGGTTTTTTTTTTTTTTTTTCTGCTGTCATTATTACATTTTTTAAAAAATTCTTCATGGCCTAGAAAATAAAAATCAATATATCTGTTTTTATTCCAAATATTCTTTTTTTTTTCTAGATATATAACAGATAGAGTTAGACAGTAAGGGCGAGAGACAGAGTTCGCTCTGTGCTTCCCTCTGTTTGTTCACCCCTCAAATGGCCCCTAAGGCCAGAGCTCTATGGATCCAAAGCCAGGAGCCAGGTGCTTCTTCCTGGTCTCCCATGCAGGTGCAGGGGCCCAAGCAGTTGGGCCATCCTCCACTGCCCTCCCGGGCTACAGCAGAGAGCTGGACTGAAAGAGGAGCAACCAGGACAAGAACCTGGTGCCCATATGGGATGCCAGCGCCACAGGCGGAGGATTAACCAAGTGAGCCATGGCGCTGGCCCATTCCAAACATTCTTAAAGGATGAAAAATGTAAAGCATAATAATTCATATATTGTTAGAAACTCAGAGAAAAATAAGGAAGTGATATTAAATTCTAGACTGCAGTAAGAAGACAGTCTTTCATTTCTTTCTTGAGTTACACTCTTGTCTCCATCCAGATACATTTTCCTTGTATTAAGCTTTCTGTTAGAGACCTGGACTATGGAATTTCTATGCAGAGGAAGCCTGTGGGTCTTCCCTTTAAAGGACCTGTCTCCCTAGCTTCCCCTCAGCTGCATGTTTGGGGAGTGCCTCCTCCTAACTCCAACAGTTTTGGATTTTCCTTCCCAAGGGACAGCTCACGTCGGGATGCCTGGGTGCGGGCTTCTACATACTTTCAGAGGGCTTACCGCACCGGTCCCAGTCTATTCAGGCCTGAGCGCTGCCTACTGGAGGGCCGCGCTGTGCAACTCCCCACCTGGGCTCTACCTGGGCCCTGCGCCAGAGCCCAGTGCCCGCCAGTGCACACACCTTGGAGGCAAAAAGTCCTGGCACGCCCTGCGCCCACGGCACAAGCACCTGAGGAAGTCTGAGAAACCTCTCTCAGCCTGCGCCAGACTTGGCTCTGCTCTGCCATTTTCAGCCTAATTACGCCTAGTGTGGGCTCCCCCAGGCTCCCCCTAAGCTTTCCTGTGGGTGACAGTTTCCAAATGGCACTGATAAGTCACAAAGCGTGGGTAGGGGGTGGGGAGTGTGTGCGGAGCAGTGGCTGGCGGGCGTACTGTGTTTTGGATTATTGTTTTTTACATTTTGTAATATGTTTTGGGTCTCCTCTGCATATGAACAAAAATGATCAAATAAAATCTATATTGTAACTATTCATTTTTGGGTAAAGCATATTTGTATGAAATAAGAAGACTTTCAAAAATATTCACTTTGCTTTCGCCATACCATATACATTTTAAAAACTACTAAATTGGATCTTCAACTTAAGGGATATTATTGTAGTGTTATTATAAAAGAATTAACATTTATTCAAAAGTAAGGATTCTGTGGCCAGCGCGGTGGCTCACTGTCGGGGACCACGCAACACGTGGCCTCTTAGCAGAAAGCTACTGAAGTAGAGCTAAGCAGCCAGGGTGGGAAAGTACTGATAATGCCACCCTGTGTCTTAAGACTTTATGACCATTCCCCAACCTGCACAAGCATTGCAGCTGCAAGATAACCTTGTGACCTCCCTCTGCTTGCACAGGCATTGCGGCTGCAAGGTAAACTACCCTCCTCCCCCTGCCTGACATCCTGCCTTCACGATATATAAGTGTGTGGTTAAAAAAAATAAATTCGCAGCTTGATCAGGATCCTTGACTTGCTGCCATCTTTGTGTCTCCTGTCCCTTTTATTTCTCTTTCTAGGTGCTCGGGCCCCAGTTGCTGTTCCATGGGATGGGACAACTGGCGCCCAACGTGGGGCTCAAGTGTGGCCATTGGGGTTCGAGTGCCTGTAAGATTGGAGGAATGCCACTTTCCAGGAGAAAAACTTGGATCCAAGTGATTGTGCGACCGGCTCGGAACTGCCCACCCAAGATCATTAGCATCGGTCGACACTGCAGAGTGAAGATGGTGCAAGGTAAGTGATGGCCATGGAACAGGCATTATCGTCACAGGAAATGTTCATTTCAGGTCTCAGGGAGGCTCTCAAGACACAAGGAGTTCGGGTTAAAAATAAGGATCTAAAGGCATTTTTTGAGTATGTGAAAAATTTATGTCCCTGGTTCCCCAGGAAAGGAACAATTGATGAGGTCAAGTGGCAAAGAGTTGGAAATTGTTTAAAGGATTTTCATGATTTCAGTTGAAGTAAATGTTACCTTTGTAAAGTTAATATTACTATGTGAAATGAGAAATTGTGGTTACAAAGTGTCCGGACTACCCATTCTGTTTTTGTGTTATGTACTAACTCTACCCTTATTATTGATAGGAATGCTCTGGCAGAGTATGCTTGGTTTGCTTTACCAAAGAAATGTAAACCCAAATATGCCACAAATAGTTAAGAGTCCACAAACCTGCAAGAATGTAACAATTACGGTACTGTTTTTTATGTCCCTGACATGGGTGCCCAAGAAGCTAATTCCCCCTCAGATATGTTTCAATTTATCTTTAAAACACCTTAAATATTATTGTGTTTGATTTCTGAATGTAAACTTTTATGAGAAATTTGCATTGTATTCTTATGATGATGTGTTAAGTATGCCTACACCTTGATGCAACCTTAGGGCCAAATGTAAGGACAGATTTTTAAAATGAAGAGGCTTGTATCTAGGTTTGGCTCTGATGAACAAGCAACGTGTCTGCCAGATAACCTTCTCCTGCTCCTTGGGAGCCTGGCCAGTTCCCGGGGAGGAGGATAAAGGAATGTTTCTGATAAACAGGTAGGCAGGCTTCGTGTCTCTGCTCTCTGGCCAAGATCCGGGATGGGACACACTGCTTGCCTAAAATCTTGGCAATGAGCCACCCTTGTCCTTGGGGGCTTTAAGAGGGAGCCAGAACAAGCCTCTGCTACTGCTGTTTCATCCCGGGGGAACACACAGTCAAGCTGAATGTTAAACATGCCTGTGATGATTACTGATAATGTTTAATTCTCAGTACAGATTGAAGATTGCCTAGTGATGCCCACAGTACTGTAAATTCTACCAAACATAAGTACAACATGGACATGGATCAATTGGCTACTGTGGCTGAGGTGTTCTGTGACAGTCCCTTTCATGAGAGATTAACACAATGAATTCACTTAAAAACAGGACATTCAGGACCTGCCACTCTGCATGATATGTCATTACAAAAATCAACAAGGAGGGTTATGCCCAACAAAATGAGGGTGCTATAAATGTGGGCAAAAATCATCCAAGAGCTAAAAATCAAAATGAAACTCTTCCTGGGATTGCCCCCAGTGCAAAAGAAAAAGGCATTGGGCCAATAAATGTAGCTCCAAAGCCGATAAAAAAGGTAATTCATTAAAGAACAAAGTTCAGGAAACTGGAAGAGGGGCCAGCCCCTGGCCCCAGTATCTCAAAGAACAAACCCTGGGGCAGTACGGTTTGCCACCTCCCAGCCTCAGGCTAAGCAAATACCTCAACAATTGCTTCCCTCCAACGAGCAACCCCAGGTGGCGCAGGACTGGACCTCTGTGCCGCCTCTGATACAATATTAGATTCCACCCAGGGCCCACAAATCATCCCTACAGGGGTTCAGGGCCCCTTGCCTTCGGGTACCTGTGCTTTTATTCTCGGCTGAGCATCAGCTACCCTTAAAGGCATTCAAGTTTTTCCCGGTATTATTGACGATGACTTTACCAGGGAGATAAAAATCCTAGCAGCTGCTATTAATGGAGTAGCTGTCGTTCCACAGGGCACCCATCTAGCACAACTGGTTCTTCTGCCTTTAATTACTGGAAATACATCCTCAATTTCTTCCAGGCTCTGAGGCATTACCCCTTTGGGTTCCTCAGATGCTTATTGGGTCCAGCCAATTACAAAAAATAGGCCTGTGTTAACCCTTACTATTGAAGGAAAGGATTTCAAGGGCATTTTGGATACAGGGGCGGATGCCACAGTCATATCTCAAGATCATTGGCCAGCCCATTGGCCGCTGACCACATTTCTCACCAATTTGTGAGATATAGGCCAGTCCAACAACCCCCAAGTCAGCTCAAGGGTATTACACTGGAAAGATAAGGAAGGCAATCAGGGCACTGTGACTCCTCTTGTATTACCAGGCCTCTCTGTTAACCTGTGGGGATGTGACATTCTCTCCCAAATGGAAGTTATCCTGTGCAGCCCTAGTGCTGTGGTCACATAACAAATGCTGTGCATGGACTATGTGCCTGGCACAGGACTTGGAAAAATGAGACAAGGCTTAACTCAATCTATTACAGCCCCCTCTAAAACAGATAGACATGGGCTCGGATATTTGGATTTTTAGTAATGGCCACTGGCCTTCCTGTACCCCATGCAGATAAAATCACATGGAACACTCAAACTTCTGTTTGGGTGGATCAGTGGCCACTTACTCAAGAAAAGCTAAATGCCGCTACAGTGCTTGTACAGGAGCAGCTCACGGCTGGACACCTAGAGCCTTCCTATTCTCCCTGGAATATGCCCATTTTTGTCATAAAGAAAAAATCTGGTAAATGGCACCTTTTACAGGATTTGTGTGCCGTTAATAGGTCATGGCACTCATGGGAGCCCTCCAACCTGGCATCCTGATCCCCGTGGCCATCCTAAATGGTTATTACAAAATAATTATAGATTTCAAAGACTGCTTTTTCATGCAAAGATTTCATTGGAAAGTTTTGCCCCAGGGGATGGCCAATAGCTCCACCCTTTGTCAAAAGTTTGTAGCACAGGCAGTGGATCCAATTCATTTACACTGGCTGCACATTTATATTTTACATTATATGGATGACATTTTACTGGCGGCTCAAAACAAGTCAGACCTACAAGATTGCTTTACAGCATTTTCTAAAGCCTTTCTTGCCCTTGGTTTACAAATTGCTCCTGATAAGGTCCAGTTACAAGACCCCTTTACCTATTTGGGTTTAAAATTACAACAGGATTTGGTTTTTGTGCAGTTCCCTTGGAATGCCTCCATACCCTTAATGATTTTCAAAAACTTCTAGGAGATATTCAATGGCTCAGCCCTATTTAAAAATATCTAATAATGTCCTATTACCCCTCAATGACATTCTGTGAGGAGACCCAGACACACACACACCCCACCCCGCGAGCTCACCCCTGACACAGGAGATGCATTAAACCAAGTAACACAAGCCATTAGCCAACAGTTTGTCTGGCAAATTTCTTACACTCTCCCCCTACTTTCTGTAGTTTTAGCCACACCACATATGCCCACCGGAGTTTTTTGGCAAAAATCCCTCACGCCCAATAAAAAAGGTCAACCTCTTTTCTGGATCCATCTCCCCATTTCCTCATCTAAAGTAATTACAATATATTTGTCTCAGGTTGCTTCAATAATCATTAAGGCTCATTTCCTTTCCCGCCAATATTTCAGAAAAGACCCCGATGTTGTAGTAGCGCCATATACCCGAGAACAGACCCAGTTCCTTCTTCAAACTTCTGATGACTGGGGGATAGCCATGTCAGGATTTATGGGGACCATTGACAATCACCTCCCTGATGACCCCGTGTTACAGTTTGCCCAATCCTATTCCTTTATTTTTCCAAAAAATACAAAAAACAATCCCATTCCAAAGGCTGTTACAGTATTTACAGATGGGTCATCCAGTGGGATGGCTGCCTTTGTGGCAGACAACCGTTCCCATGTTTTTAAAACATCTTGTCAGCCCAGTTGGTTGAGCTGTATGCCATACTTCAAGTCTTTACTTGAAGTCAAGTAAAGTCAAGTCAAGCTGTAAATATTTATACTGATAGTGCATATGTAGCTGACTCCATTCCGTTGCTTGAAACTTCTCCTTTTCTTAAAACAATTTCCAATGCTATGCCCTTGTTTATACAAATTCAAAAGCTAATACATGAAAGACAACAGCCCTTCTATTTGGGACATATTTGGGCGCACACAAGCCTACCAGGATCACTCAGAAGGTAATGTCCAGGTAGATGCTGCTACAAGGCTCACCTTCCCCATAATTGTGGGAAGAGTGCAGGAAGCTCAAAACTCAGAAGGTAATGCCCAGGTAGATGCTGCTATAAGGCTTACCTTCCCCATAATTGTGGGAACAGTGCAGGAAGCTCAGAACTCAGAAGGTAATGTCCAGGCAGATGCTGCTACAAGGCTCACCTTCCCCATAATTGTGGGATCAGTACAGGAAGCTCAAAACTTGCATAGGTTGCATCACTTAAATGCTCTCCATTTGTTTTGTAAAATTTCACGAGAATCGTGAAATAGTCAAAAAATGCCCCTCATGTGTTACAAGCCAACCTGTACCGCATTTGGGAGTCAATCCGCGTGGTCTTCTCCCTAATCAACTGTGGCAAATGGATGTCACACACTTCCCCAAATTTGGCAAACTAAAGTATCTTCATGTCTCTATAGACACCTACAGTGGCTTTGTCTTTGCCTCCGCCCATACAGGGGAAGCTGCTAAGGATGCTATCTCGCACCTTATAACGGCTCTTTCTGTACTGGGAAAACCTGTTGAGATTAAGACAGATAATGGTCCTGCTTATGTCAGTGCTAAGTTTAAACAATTTTGTGAGGTGCTCCATATTAATCACATTACAGGAATCCCTTACAATCCACAGGGTCAGGGGATTATCGAAAGAGCCCATCAAACGCTGAAAACCTGGCTCACTCGGCTTGAAGCCACTTCCTTATCCTTTGTCTCTCTCTGAGACCGATTGAATCATGCGCTCTTTGTACTAAATTTCTTATCCTTAGATAATAATAATCATTCAGCCGCAGATCATCACTGGCATCCTTCCCCTGAAACATCCCCACCTATGGTGATGTGGCAAGACCCCCTCACTAGTGGATGGCATGGCCCCGATCCTGTGCTTATTTGGGGACGGGGGGGGGGGGGTCAGCCTGTGTTCTGGATCAAAAACAATCAATGCCAAGATGGCTGCCTGAAAGATTAATTAAACAAGTTAATTCATCAAACTCTTCTAATATTAACCCTACACCAGAGCCTACATCCGGCCCTGAGGATATTTTCCCCTTGTGTTTACAGGAATGAAAAGACCCGGCTGGATGCTACTGGGACTCATTACAGGACTCCTTGTTATTGTCGGCATTGTTGCCATTGTTGCTATTGTGTATCTTCTCTTCTATTCTCTCCTCCCCTGCCACATTTTCTGAGGGCTCACTGATTAACCCCTCTGAAGGGCCCTAATAAAATGGCCCTCTTCCTTGCTTTCCTGATAATGGCAATCTACACCATCCATTGGGCTCCACCAGTCTTTGCAGGGTTGGACAACCCTCAGGCCATTCAAAAACTCCTTCAACAGCATGACCCTGGTATCTGCTCGAGGGGCATAATAGTATCCCTCCCACAAACATCAACCTCCTACAGATCCCACATCCTCAATCATAAACTGCATTTTACACATGACTGCGGAGATAAAACCACCAAGGATTCCAAATGGCACTGTATTCTCAAACCTAAACTAGACTCTTCCCACCCTGGGAATCAATGGCCGTCAGAGTGCAATAGTACTATCCATTACTCTGTGCACTCCTCCTGTTATACGTGGTATCAAACCTGTAATGAGGGGAATGAACATTTATTGTTTGCCACTATAACAGGGGATTATGGGGGAACATTCGGAGGGGACTTGTCTTCTTCACGCCTCAGCTCTCCCCCCTGCCCCCCTAAGGGACAAGTGGCCTGCTGGTACCCTATAGCCCCTGTGGGAGTGTCTGATGGTGGAGGCCCTCAGGATACCCTTACACAATTAAAAACACAAAAAACACTCAAAACCCTATTTGAGAGCCTTTACCCTTCCCTTCAATACCACCCCCTGGCTAAAGTTCATTCCAGAGGAAATGAAGACTTGGATGTCAGTACCATGGATATCCTTACCAACACCCATAAACTGCTTAATCTCTCTGCCCCAGACCTTGCAAAAGGCTGCTGGCTCTGTTTACGCCAGGGACCCCCCTTCCTTCTTGCCATTTTTCTGCCACTTAATGATACCCTTGGGTTTAATATCTCCTTTGGTTGCCCCCCCCCATACAATCTTTTCCTGTTCTTCCTGTCCCAATGGAAAATATCACTTGCCTTTATAAATCTCCTAACAATAATTCCTTCAATATCGAGTAGGCCTTGCTCCTTTCTGTACAAATAGTATAACAGTAGATTACCCTCTTTATGCCCCTAATTCCACCATTTTTGTATGTAGGGATAATTTAGCTTATACCATTTTACCAACAAATTGGACCGGTAATTGCATGCACGCTATGCTTCTTCCCAATGTAGAAATTATTAATGGAAATACCCCTGTCCCTATTCCCGCCTTTGATTATATTGCAGGAAGACAAAGGCGAGCTATTCAACTTATTCTTTTATTGGCCACATTAGGAATTTCCACAGCTGTGGTTACAGGATCTACAGGACTGGGAATCACGGTCCAAAAATATAGAGAATTGTTCCAACAACTTATTAATGATGTACAAACCCTATCCACCACCATTCAGGACCTTCAAGATCAAATTGATTCCTTAGCGGAAGTGGTTTTACAAAATCGAAAGTGGTTTTACAAAATCGTAGAGGCTTAGACTTGCTTACCACCGAACAGGGAGGTATTTAATTGGCTTTACAGGAAAAATGCTGTTTTTATGCTAAAAAGGCCGGCATCGTTCGCGATAAAATCAAGACACTTCAAGAAGATCTGGAGCATCGTCGACATGCCATGGCTGAAAATCCCTTTTGGACAGGATGGAATGGACTGCTTCCCTATTTGCTACCACTTTTAGGACCCATTGCTGGTTTGCTTGTCACACTATCTGTTATATCTTAATGTTAGCCATCGCAAAGCTCCTGGGTTCGGATCAGCACTGTGCGCTGGCCATGGCGGCCATTGGAGGGTGAACCAGCTGCAAAGGAAGACCTTTCTCTCTCTCTCTCTCTCACTATCCACTCTGCCTGTCAAAAAAAAAAAGAGAGAGAGAGAGAGAGAGAGAGAGAGAGAGAGAGAGAGAGAGACAGAGGAGGAGAGAAGCCCAGAGAGTAGGGAGCAGAGCCAAGAGAGCACATGTTCAGGAACAGACCTTTTAAAACTTTGCCTGAGGGCGGGCAGGGAAGCAGGAGCAGTGAATCCCATTAGGATGGGGGTGGGGCCTGGCTCAGGTAGCTGGGCTGTGCGGCCATCTGGCTAAAACTGCACCAGTTTCCTAACATTCCCCCCTTTTGTTTTTTATAAAGCAGGGTTTGTATGGGGTTACATTAGTCCCAAAAGTCCAGGAAGAGTAGAGGGATGATGATCTGTCTTTAGAGCTACTTCTTGCTGACATGGGGTGACGAGGTACTCTTTGCTGGCATGGGGTGATGTCTCAGGCTGCTGTCTCTTGGGTGGGGAGCTGAGTATATTCCTGTAACAGCATTTGGTTGACTGCCTGGTTGTTGAACGCCTTCGTTTGTTCCATTATAACTTGCTGTAAACACTTAGACACTGTAGTATAAAAAGACAGGGTTGAGAATAGTAACCAATGATCCTAAGAGTAGCATTAACCATTTCATAGAGGAGAGGAAATGGGGGCATTTCTGGACCCTTGTGGGGACAGTTTGATGGATGTGGCTTAAAGCTGGTCCCAGCCAAGACTGGGAGAAAAGCCACTTAACTTTTACAGGTAGCGAGTGGGGTTTGTAGAGAAATTTTGAACAATTATACAGCATTAAGTGGGGAAGAGGACCATCAGTACACACAGGTTGGGAGTAGAGCCATTGGTGGTAGAGGTTATGATTACAAAGAAATGAGGCCCAAATGGGCTAGATACAGAGGACAGAGTTGTTGTTAGAGAACCTAAGAAAGATGCTGACTAAGCTACAACTAAGTTTTCTGATTGAGAGGCAAATAGAACCTGACAGAAGCGCTCAATAATAATCAGGTGGGCTTTAAAGCCTTGTAAATTATGAGGCTCAGACTCATCTATCTCTTCATATAGCCTACATCCTAAGGGAGGTGTGAACCTCCTTGGGAAGGCACCCTGTTGACTTCCATTACCTAGCTGGCCTGGGAGGAGAGCTGGCCAGGTAAAGGCAAGTGGCAACTCCAACAGGAAATATACAGTTCTGCCTGTAGTGTTACTGACCCTATTTGGCCATCTCCTCAGCAGCAGTGGTCACCTTGAGATCAAGAGCCAATAAGATCTGTGGCTCTGACCTGGGCGTCCTTCGATTCCAGGGCAGGTCCATTTCCAGTGATCCAACTCTTGGCTGGCAGAGCTGCCAGGGCTCTTCATAGCTGACTTCTGCTGAAGCCCAGGCTTGCCACATTGAAAGCCACTGCAGTGGACTGGCCTGTTGGGTCTCCTTGAGGGCAGATCACTGTGCAGAGCTACATTTAATAGGCCTGCCACCTATCTCTACTTTTCTGATACCTAGCTTTCTTTTTCTCCTGATTTTTGTTAAAGCAGACCAGAGGAAGCAAGTCAAGGGGGTGCTCAAGTCCCATCTCTAATCTTCGGTGGCCTAAACTAGAAGTCTGTAGTCACAGGCATGTTCTGTAGCAGTTTATGTTGAGGCAGACAATGCCCATGAGGAAAACTGTATTTTCACTTCAAAACTTTCTTTCCCTTTGTTTTGAAAGGGAGGCCTTTTCTGTTTACTGTTTACCTCACTGATGGCGAAGTAAATTTACTTAGAAAATTATAATTTAAGCTCTTATTTTGGCTATGCTATTACAGAAAAATCTTAGCCATCTCATTTTTTATAGGATCTAAAATTAAATTTTGAACCTTGGAGTGTGCCGGGGCCCCCAGAGGCCGGCCTCAGCCTCTAGGTAGGACTTGGGGCCCCTTTGGAGCGCCGGGCTGGCTCTTGCGTGCCCTGGGGCGGGTGAGAGGCAGACCGAGCCCAGAGCGGCCAGGCCTGCTGGCCTGACCGCAGGCCTCTCTCAAGCCACGGCCTGCATTCGGCCCTGCATTCAGCCGTGCAACTGAGCTCAGCCCTGTACACAACGCGCTGTCTGGGGATGCGCAGCACTGTGCATGTGTGCCTCCCACCCCGACACCTAACTCACTGGCCTAGGCCCTGCTCTAGAGCTCACGGGCCTCCCAGGCTGCCCGCAAAGCTTCGGGGGCTGTCCCCATGCCCCAAGCCTAAGGCCTCTTAGCCTGCGGGAGCGCTGGCCAGTCTCTCTCCTGGTCTCTCAGTCTCTGGGAGCCAAGCCGTGCACAGGGTTTCCGTTCCCGGGCTAGGGGGCCCCTCCGCTAGCCTTCAGCTCTTGGCCTTCATGCAACACGGAATCAGGGGCCGTCCCCGCTGAGACCCAGAACCGGAGGATGAGGCTGCCATTTGGGTGGTGGGCAGCTAAGGTACAGGAGGACGGGGGCCTGAAGCAGGTATGGGTTTCGAAGGCCCAACCCCGAGACCCGAGAGAGGGAGCAGAGCCCAGCAACTTGAATATTGTCAGAAGGCAGGCTGCAGCCCTTGGGTTGGACAAGCCACCACACATCTGTCCAGGCAGCCTGGAGAGCCAGGCCCGGCGGTCTGTGCACGGCAGTTTGCTGCCCGCGGGCCTCTACATGAAAGCGGCCCCGCATTGCTCTGTGCTGCCGCCCCATGCTGGCACACAGGGGTCACGTGAGGGGCCCAGGTGCCGCTCAGCTGCAAGCGCCTGAGCGCCTGTGCTCTGAACAGGCTCCACTCACGCTCCGCCCAAGCGGGGATAATGAGACAGTCCACGTGCCCCTCCGGACCTCCCATGACAGCCCCGAACTCAGAGCCACAGTTCTGCCCTGAGTGCCCACACTGCTGGTCACAAGTGGGTCACACCAGCGGCCTGAGGGACAGGGCCATGCCCACCCACCGGCCCCAGGCCCGCCCCCAGGTGCCAGAAATCATCCACTGCGCATACGCAAGCCGCATGGGAGCGCGGGGGGCCCAGAGCTTCTGCAAGAGAAGCTTTAGCGGGCTCGCTCCTGCCCGCAGGCATGTGCCTGAGGCCCCCAGAGGCCGGCCTAAGCCTCTAGGTAGGACTTGGGGCCCCTTTTGAGCGCTGGGCTGGCTCTTGCGAGCCCTGGGGCGGGCGACAGGCAGACCGAGCCCAGCGCGGCCAGGCCTGCTTGACTGACTGCGGGCCTCTCTCAAGCTGCAGCCTGCATTTGGCCGGGCACCTGAGCTCAGCCCTGTCCCCAACGCGCCGTCTTGGGCTGCGCAGCACTGTGCGTGTGTGCCTCCCACCCTGACACCTAACTCACTGGCCTAGGCCCTGCTCTAGAGCTCGCAGGCCTCCCAGGCTGCCCACAAATTTCGGGGGGCTGTCCCCATGCCCCAAGCCTAAGGCCTCTTAGCCTGCGGGAACACTGGCCAGTCTCTCTCCTGGTCTCTGTCTCAGTCTCTGGGAGCCAAGCTGCGCACAGGGTTTCCGTTCCTGGGCTAGGGGGCCCCTCCGCTAGCCTTCAGCTCTTGGCCTTCATGCAACACGTAATCCGGGGCCGTCCCTGCTGAGACCCAGAACCGGAGGATGAGGCTGCCATTTGGGTGGTGGGCAGCTGCGGGCCAGGAGGATGGGGGCCTGAAGCGCGGATGGGTTTCGAAGGCCTGACCCCGAGACCCGAGAGAGGGAGCAGAGCCCAGCAACCTGAATGTTCTCAGAAGGCAGCCTAGAGCCCCTGGCTTGGACAAGCCACTGCACATGTGTCCAGGCAGCCTGGAATGCCAGGCCCGGCAGTCGGCACAAGGCAGCTTGCTGCCCGCGGGCCTCCACATGCAAGTGGCCCCACATTGCTCTGTGCTGCCGCCCCCTGCTGGCACACACGGGTCACGTGAGGGGCCCAGGCACCACTCAGCTGCGAAAGCCTGAACGCCTGTGCTCTGAACACGCTCCGCTGAAGCTCCACCCATGCTCCGCCCAAGCGGGTATCATGAGACAGTCCACGTGCCCCTCTGGCCTCCCGTGACAACCTGGAACACAGAGCCATAGTTCTGCCCTGAGTGCCCACACTGCTGGTCACAAATGGATCACACCAGCAGCCTGGGGGACAGGGCCACGCCCACCCACCCACCCCAGCCCAGGCCCCAGCCCCGCCCCAGGCAGAGCCCCCACCCCCAGGTGCCAGAAATCATCCACTGCGCATGCGCAAGCCGCATGGGGGCACGGGGGCCAGATCTTCTGCAAGAGAAGCTTTAGCGGGCTCGCTCCTGCCCGCAGGCGTGTGCCTGAGGCCCCCAGAGGCCGGCCTCAGCCTCTAGGTAGGACTCGGGGCCCCTTTGGAGCACAAGGCTGGCTCTTGCATGCCCCGGGGTGGGCGACAGGCAGATCGAGCCCAGCGCTGCCAGGACTGCTGACGTGACTGCGGGCCTCACTCAAGCCGCGGCCTGCATTTGGCCGGGCACCTGAGCTCAGCCCTGTCCCCAACGTGCCGTCTGGGGATGCGCAGTACTGTGCGTGTGTGCCTCCCACCCCGACACCTAACTCACTGCCCTAGGCCTTGCTCTAGAGCTCACGTGCCTCCCAGGCTGCCCGCAAAGCTTCGGGGGGCTGCCGCCATACGCCCCAAGCCTAAGGCCTCTTAGCCTACCGGAGCACCGGCCAGTCTCTCTCCTGGTCTCTCAGTCTCTGGGAGCCAAGCCGCGCACAGGGTTTCTGTTCCCGGGCTAGGGGGGCCCTCCGCTAGCCTTCAGCTCTTGGCCTTCATACACCACGGAATCCGGGGGCCGTCCCCGCTGAGACCCAGAACCGGAGGATGAGGCTGCCATTCGGGTGGTGGGCAGCTAAGGGCCAGGAGGATGGGGGCCTGAAGCGGGTATGGGTTTCGAAGGCCCAACCCCGAGACCCGAGAGAGGGAGCAGAGCCCAGCAACCTGACTATTCTCAGAAGGCAGGCTGGAGCCCTTGGGTTGGACAAGCCACCACACATCTGTCCAGGCAGCCTGGAGAGCCAGGCCCGGTGGTCTGCGCATGGCAGCTTGCTGCCCGCGGGTCTCCACGCGCAAGCGGCCCCACATTGCTCTGTGCTGCCGCCCCACGCTGGCACACAGGGGTCACGTGAGGGGCCCAGGGGCTGCTCAGCTGTGAGCGCCTGATCCCCTGCGCTCTGAACACGTTCCGCTCACGCTCCGCCCACGCGGGGATCCTGAGACCGTCCACGTGCCCCTCCGGGCTTCCCGTGACAGCCCTGAACTCAGAGCTACAGTTCTGCCCTGAGTGCCCACACTGCTGGTCACAAATGGATCACACCAGCAGCCTGGGGGACAGGGCCATGACCACCCACCCTCCCAGTCCCCGGCCCCAGCCCCGCCCCCAGGTGCGAGAAATCAACCACTGCACATGCGCAAGCCGCATGGGGGCAGGGGGCCCAGAGCTTCTGCAAGAGAAGCTTTAGCGGGCTCGCTCCTGCCCGCAGGCGTGTGCCTGAGGCCCCCAGAGGCCGGCCTAGGCCTCTAGGTAGGACTTGGGGCCCCTTTGGAGTGCTGGGCTGGCTCTTGCGTGCCCCGGGGTGGGCGAGAGGCAGACCAAGCCCAGCGCGGCCAGGAATGCTGACCTGACCGCAGGCCTCTCTCAAGCCGCGGCCTGCATTCAGCCGGGCACCTGAGCTCAGCCCTGTCCCCAACGCGCCGTCTGGGTATGCGCAGCACTGTGCGTGTGTGCCTCCCACCCCGACACCTAACTCACTGGCCTAGGCCCTGCTCTAGAGCTCGCGGGCCTCCCAGGCTGCCCGCAAAGCTTCGGGGGGCTGCCGCCATACGCCCCAAGCCTGAGGCCTCTTAGCCTGCCGGAGCACCGGCCAGTCTCTCTCCTGGTCTCTCAGTCTCTGGGAGTCAAGCAGCGCACAGGGTTTCCGTTCCCGGGCTAGGGGGCCCCTCCGCTAGCCTTCAGCTCTTGGCCTTCATGCTCCACAAAATCTGGGGGCCATCCCCGCTGAGACCCAGAACCGGAGGATGAGGCTGCCATTCGGGTGGTGGGCAGCTAAGGGCCAGGAGGACGGGGGCCTGAAGCGGGTATGGGTTTCGAAGGCCCAACCCCGAGACCCGAGAAAGGGAGCAGAGCCCAGCAACCTGAGTATTCTCAGAAGGCAGCCTAGAGCCCCTGGCTTGGACAAGCCACCGCACATGTGTCCAGGCAGCATGGAGTGCCAGGCCCGGCAGTCGGCACAAGGCAGCTTGCTGCCCGCGGGCCTCCACATGCAAGGGGCCCCTCATTGCTCTGTGCTGCTGCCCCCTGCTGGCACACACAGGTCACCTGAGGGGCCCAGGTGCCGCTCAGCTGTGAACGCCTGAGCGCCTGTGCTCTGAACCTGCTCAGCTGAAGCTCCACCCATGCTCCGCCCAAGCGGGGATATTGAGACAGTCCACGTGCCCCTCCGGGCCTCCCGTGACAGCCCCGAACACAGACCCACAGTTCTGCCCTGAGTGCCCACACTGCTGGTCACAAATGGATCACACCAGCAGCCTGGGAGACAGGGCCATGACCACCCACCCCCCCCAGCCCCGCCCCCAGGTGGGAGAAATCATCCACTGCCCATGCGCAAGCTGCATGGGGGCACGGGGGCCAGATCTTCTGCAAGAGAAGCTTTAGCGGGCTCGCTCCTGCCCGCAGGCGTGTGCCTGAGGCCCCCAGAGGCCGGCCTCAGCCTCTAGGGAGGACTCGGGGCCTCTTTGGAGCACAAGGCTGGCTCTTGCATGCCCTGGGGTGGGCGACAAGCAGATCGAGCCCAGCGCTGCCAGGACTGCTGACCTGACCGCGGGCCTCACTCAAGCCGCGGCCTGCATTCGGCCGGGCACCTGAGCTCAGCCCTGTCCCCAACGCACCGTCTGGGGATGCACAGTACTGTGCGTGTGTGCCTCCCACCCCGACACCTAACTCACTGCCCTAGGCCCTGCTCTAGAGCTCGCGGGCCTCCCAGGCTGCCCGCAAAGCTTCGGGGGGCTGCCGCCATACTCCCCAAGCCTGAGGCCTCTTAGCCTACCGGAGCACCGGCCAGTCTCTCTCCTGGTCTCTCAGTCTCTGGGAGCCAAGCCGCGCACAGGGTTTCCGTTCCCGGGCTAGGGGGCCCCTCCGCTAGCCTTCAGCTCTTGGCCTTCATGCTCCACGGAATCTGGGGGCCATCCCCGCTGAGACCCAGAACCGGAGGATGAGGCTGCCATTCGGGTGGTGGGCAGCTAAGGGCCAGGAGGACGGGGGCCTGAAGCGGGTATGGGTTTCGAAGGCCCAACCCCGAGACCCGAGAGAGGGAGCAGAGCCCAGCAACCTGACTATTCTCAGAAGGCAGGCTGGAGACCTTGGGTTGGACAAGCCACCACACATCTGTCCAGGCAGCCTGGAGAGCCAGGCCCAGCGGTCTGCGCACGGCAGCTTGCTGCCCGCGGGCCTCCACACGCAAGCGGCCCCACATTGCTCTGTGCTGCCGCCCCACGCTGGCACACAGGGGTCACGTGAGGGGCCCAGGCGCCACTCAGCTGCAAGCGCCTGAGCGCCTGCGCTCTGAACAGGCTCCACTCACGCTCCGCCCAAGCGGGGATAATGAGACAGTCCACGTGCCCCTCCGGACCTCCCATGACAGCCCCAAACTCAGAGCCACAGTTCTGCCCTGAGTGCCCACACTGCTGGTCACAAATGGGTCACACCAGCAGCCTGAGGGACAGGGCCATGCCCACCCACCCTCCCCAGCCCAGGCCCCAGGCCCACCCCCAGGTGCCAGAAATCATCCACTGCGCATACACAAGCCGCATGGGAGCGCGGGGGGCCCAGAGCTTCTGCAAGAGAAGCTTTAGCGGGCTCGCTCCTGCCCGCAGGCGTGTGCCTGAGGCCCCCAGAGGCCGGCCTCAGCCTCTAGGTAGGACTTGGGGCCCCTTTAGAGCGCCGGGCTGGCTCTTGCGAGCCCTGGGGCGGGCGACAGGCAGACCGAGCCCAGCGCGGCCAGGCCTGCTGGCCTGACCGCGGGCCTCACTCAAGCCGCGGCCTGCATTCGGCCCTGCATTCGGCCGGGCACCTGAGCTCAGCCCTGTCCCCAACGCGCCATCTGGGGATGTGCAGCACTGTGCGTGTGTGCCTCCCACCCTGACACCTAACTCACTGGCCTAGGCCCTGCTCTAGAGCTCGCGGGCCTCCCAGGCTGCCTGCAAAGTTTCGGGCGGCTGTCCCCACGCCCCAAGCCTAAGGCCTCTTAGCCTGCGGGAGCACTGGCCAGTCTCTCTCCTGGTCTCTTTCTCAGTCTCTGGGAGCCAAGCCGCGCACAGGGTTTCCATTCCCGGGCTAGGGGGCCCCTCCGCTAGCCTTCAGCTCTTGGCCTTCATGCACCACGGAATCCGGGATCCGTCCCCGCTGAGACCCAGAACCGGAGGATGAGGCTGCCATTTGGGTGGTGGGCAGCTGCGGGCCAGGAGGATGGGGGCCTGAAGCGCACATGGGTTTCGAAGGCCTGACCCCGAGACCCGAGAGAGGGAGCAGAGCCCAGCAACCTGAATATTCTCAGAAGGCAGACTAGAGCCCCTGGCTTGGACAAGCCACCGCACATCTGTCCAGGCAGCCTGGAGTGCCAGGCCCGGCAGTCAGCACAAGGCAGCTTGCTGCCCGCGGGTCTCCACGAACAAGCGGCCCCGCATTGCTCTGTACTGCCGCCCCATGCTGGCACACAGGGGTCACGTGAGGGGCCCAGGCACCGCTCAGCTGCGAGCGCCTGAACGCCTGTGCTCTTGTTAGGTAGGAAGTCAGTTATGAGCTTATGTGTGTGTGACAGGCCTAAACAGAAGACATCTATATGCATCTGCATCTCAAAGTCATCCTAACAATGTTCCAGGGGAAGCCCAGATTTTCGCATCCTGCCTGCCCTGCCCCCTTCTACCTGGTAACCTGCCAGGTGGAGGCCCTCACCCCTCCTGCTAAATCTTCCACAATCTCCCAGGTGCAGCTCAGCATCTGCATCTCAAACACCCTGCCCCTTCCCCAGGTCTGATAACATTTGCATCCATAAAGTCCTTTGTTTCAGACCTTCCACAGGAAGAAGCTTCTTAACATTTACATCCATTAAGTCTTTCTTTCCAGGTTGAAGCATGTGAAGACAAAGACCTACTTCTTAAAAAACCCCCAGCCTCAACTGGACTGGGCGCTCAGCTCTCTGCATCTTTGCTGAGCCGCCCGCCTGGCCTGGCCGGGTGTACTCTCCACTCACCCATGCAGCCCCGCTCTCCCCCAGTCTGAGGGACTGGGCACTCTCTCTCAGGCCCTGTCTGGAGAGGTGCCCATCCGTCCTTACAGATGTTCCTTCTTAATAAACCTTGCTATTTTACCTCCCACTACTCTCTGTCTCACGCCTGAATTCTTTCTTGCGCGAAGACAAGAACCCTGCAATTTCTCCGGTAACATTTTTGGCGAGCCAGCCAGGAGTTTGAGAAGACATCGGAGGTCAGTATTCCTTCCCTCAAGCGGGACCGGATCTGTGGAAGTGACCGTTGAGTGTCCGGCACCCCACAGCTCTCCGAGAACGCGGAGTCCCCCCGGCCACGGCTTAGCTACGGCCGAAACTCCAGAGGGATTGTAAGGAACGGGAGGGCGATTAGGAAGGGCAGTTGCCTGAGAGCGTGGAGACCCCCTGAGCTCGCTTTGGCTTCCCGGCGGCTGGACCGCGACCCGAGAACCAGGTCTCTCTCTTGGAGGGACGCCTGGTCACGCTGCCTACTGCTACACGAGCAGGGCTTAGCTTCGGTCGAGGCTAATATTGGCCCTCCAGGTAAACTCAGACAACTAGGTAGTGGGCACTCTTGAGCGATAGGAGATTTCGAACCCCACTCAGCCCCCAGACACCAGGGCCTTTTCCCTTTGCTCTCCTCCGGCTGAGATTCGTAGTGGAAGGTGAGGGCAGTCGCTCGCATCTTGTCCTCTGTCACTTTCCACCCTTCCCCCGGGGCTTCCTATACCGCTGGCCAGGAGAAAGTAAGAGGGAATTCCACCTAGGGATAAGCTGTTACCAGTTAACCCTTTCCAACCTGGTAGAAGGCTTTCCGTCTTTGCAGCTTATGGTAGCCTTTGGTGCATCTTGAAGTTTTTGTGAGCTATTACTGTTGCTAAGCTTTGATTGAGGACTGAATCTGGAAAGGATTAAAGTTAACTATCTGTTTTAATTGACTGAGTGTTTGCAGTAGTCCTGATTGATCTGGCTTTGGCTGAATTATAGGAGGTTCCCAGCACTCTTGGTGAAATGGCGCACCTACCCGACCCCACGGCCAGTCCTGCAAGGCCCCGGTGTGCGCAGTCTTCCCTGTAAATGGGGGACCACAGCCTTTCTCTGCACTCTATTCCAGTCCACGTGGCCTGCTGCACCCAGGCAGGCATAGCCAGATATCCCTATGGAAAGCGCCCCCCCAGGGCTGCTTTTTTCCTCTCCTGGAGGAATTTCCAATTCAATACTACTGCTGGCCTTACCTAAGGGAGCCAGAACCTTAATCCATTAACCCTTTCCAACCTGATGGGTTTTTCTCTTTGCAGTTAATGGAAACCTAAGCAATGGGCTCATATGCTGATGTCTAGTTCTTTTCTGTGCTGCTGTCCCTGACTTATCTGAGAGTGTTCGTTCACGTGTCTTGAAGGTTTCGCGTTTTTCTATTGCCATTATGAGTCTTGATTGGGAAAACTGCAACGCGAAGTTGTCTATGTTGTTTATCTGTTTCCAGTGTTTGAGTGATTACCCAACTGATCAGAAATGTACTAATTGTTGGCTAAACCGCTTGACTCTGACAGCTTAAATTCTAAACCGAGTCTTCCAACTTTGGGCTTCCAGTCGGATCCCTGGAACTCTCAAAGGATGAGACTCTAAAATTTGTTAAAGTAACAGCTGCTTGAGTCAATTCAGATTATGTGAAATGTATTAAAATGTTGTAAATGGTGTCAGACCTATGCTGTATTCATGTTTTTGCTTTCCAGCTAGAGTGGTCTTATAAAAATAAGAGTAAATTCTGTGTATACAAGCCTTTATGTTGTTAACATTGGTTCAGAGAATTAAGTTAATGCCAAAGCCCTTCGGTTTGCTTGGTAGCTCACTTGCTCGGTTTTACATGTCTTTGATATGCTTTAAACATGTTTCTCTTAACGATGAAGATCTTTTCAAAGTTGTGTCCATGTTTGCTGTCCAGGAGGAGTTATTCTTATGTTACTTAAAAGCATGGAAATGTAATTTTGACTTAATTCAGATAATGGTGTGGTATTCATTAATAACTCAGTGTCTTAAGCCATCTAGGCATCAATGCTAAGCAAAATATGGGAAAATGTATTGTGTAGTTTTCACATCTTAAATTCGATAAGAGAGACTGTTTGAGTTTGTTAGCATGTATTCTCATAGATTGTCCATGCATGACAATTCAAGACTATGTAAAAGTAACTACAGGTGTAAAGTTTCAGAAGGTGTGAGCAAGTCATGAAAAGTTTTAAAAGGTTTACAACTTTAAAATTGTTTACAGAGTTTTCTTTAAGTTGAGTGCTAATGCCAAAATTACATTGACCTAAAGTTGAAGTCTGATCTTCTGTTACAACAATGGGGTTTTTTAAAAAAATGTGCACTAATGTTAGTAAATATCTGGAAATGGTCTAAGTCGTAAATCTTGGAATTTGTTTTTGCAAAAACTGTAACGTCTATTTTAACAGTGTCTGCTTAATCGGTTGCTCTGCCATTTCTAAAGTTAGGTCGTGTAAGCTCTTTTTGACTCTGTTAAATAGTTCTAAATTATGTGAACCCTTATGTTCAAGGTTTTTTATTTCTGGTTTATTCGACAAGAGATATAGAATTCATGTTCTGCCTAAGTAATCTATTGTGTACTCTACTGTCTCTGTTAAGTTCAGATTGATGAAAAGCATTGTTAATTATTATGATCAGATCTGGTTTAAAAGTGTAAAAATCACCCTGACTAATGAATGGCTATCATTTCAGGATGTTAAGGAATTCTATTTTGACCAGATACTCTAAGTTCTCTTGGCACCTTTAACAGACTTTCTGAAAATCAAAGTTCTAAATTATCCGGACTTTTGACATCCCCAGAGGGCCCCTGGAGATGTCAAAAGAGATATCTCTCATCTTGCAGAGATAATAACCAATCGGCTGTTTAGATTAAAAGTGGTGCCAAGATGTAAAATGATGCTAAACTTCAGCTATAAACGTGTTTCTTTCTAGCTGCTCCAGTCTCTGGCTCAGAAGCCAGATCCTTTAAAGAGGGACTGACGAAGTCTCTGTCCAGCTAATGCTGAACAACCAGGCATTGCTAGTTCAAATGTATTGCTAGTTCAAATGTGGATCAAACTGGAGGTCTAGCCAAAAGGGAGAAAGTGTTCCAGAAGAGACTTAGAGACGATGGGAGATGGTTATGCGGCAGGTGCTAGAGAACCAGGTTCCAGGAGCCCAAGAAAACTCTAGTGTCCACAGGCTACACGGTGAAAGCCCGGAAGCCCAAAAACTTATGGGTTACACGGTAAGACTAGTTAAACCCGGAAACCCAGGCCCATAGCCCACTGGCTACACGGTAAACAATCCGGAAGCCAAAGGATGGCAGAGACGTCTGCCACAATTTCTCCTCTAAGTCAGGCTACGCAGTAAGCACTGGTTAAACGCCAGTTAAATCTGAAAGCCCAGGAAGTCAGTCTAGAGACCCGACTCGTTGCCTCACTTCTCCTCTTTTCTCTTCCAGAAGGGAAGTTACTACAGTTCTGCAGGACTCTCCACTGTGATGTACGGTTTGATCCCCAGACCTTATGTAAGGAATGGTTGACCTTTTCTGTAACAATGCCTGGCCACAGTATGGAGGACCAAACAGCATAGCCAAAATAAGAGGTTAAACTATGAAATAATGTGACAGCTAGATCGATTTTTCAGTGTACACGGTAAATGGGCAGAACTCCCCTTTTAAACCAAATTGAGGGATAAATAGAAAGTTGTACTGATGACCTCAAAGTATGCAAGCAGGTCACCACAGTTGATCTTACCTAAAAGGTCATAGTTCTCCTCATGGGCATGGTCTTAACTCGCAGAAAAATACTAAGTGTCAGAATTTGCCCATGACCATAGTTTTTTTAGCTCACCCTGATATTAAAAAAATCAGGGTTGGGTTGAGCACCCCCTTGACTGACATAGAGGCTGCCTCCTTGGTCTACTTTATTAGAGACCAGGAGAACGAGGAGCAAGCTAGCAGCAGGAGCGATATGAGGATAGGCAACAGGCCAATCTATGGCTTTCTGCACGGTGATCTGCCGTCAAGGAGACCCAGCAAGGCCAGTGCACCCCAAACAGCACCTGTTTCCGATATGAGGAGCCAGGGCATTGGGCAAGCAGCTGCCGCAACAGAAACTGCCTTCTGTCAGCTCTGCCAAGAGCATGGCCACTGGACACGGAACTGCCCTGGGTGTCGAAGGACTCCTGGTTCAGAACCGCAGACCCTGTGGCCCCGAGCTAAAAAGCCTTTAGCTCTGCCCAGCCTCTGCCTAGCTTCTGGCTCCAGCCACTGCTATTGAGGGGATGGCCTAGGGTCAGTGAAACGCAAGTTGCCTATTTCTACCAGCCTCCTATTAAAGCTCTCCTCCTAGTCCAGCCAGGTAATGCAAGTCAACAGGGTGCCTCCCTTAAAGGAGATTCGCATCTCTTGCAATTCTCTTCCAGCACCCCCTGGATAGGTCTGGGCCTCACACACCCAGCCAGGCCTTAAACGTCTATCCAATAGTATTAAGCTTAGAGAAAGTCCTCCCTGCCAGTTCCTAAAAACAGGGCTTTCAGTAACAGCTAACTCAGATAGTCCTGCACCTATTTGGACAGGTCCTCACTGAGGACTTAAAGGGCCTATCTCTTGAGGGGGGTGCACAATAATCCATAATGTAGATGATTAAATGTAAATGATTTGTTAGTCTGTCTCCTTTCCCAGCCTGAGACTTTAGTCTTGTACATTGGCTTAACTTCCTAGCAAAACTAGCTACTAGGTATCTGGAGGAAAACAAAGCATTGCTAGTCCATTAGAGTGTTAACTATTTAACCCTTGTCCTCTCCCCTGGGGAGAGAAAACCAGCCCCAGAGAGGATATGGGCCATGCAGCAAATTCCTACTTCTGCAAACTTCAGGCAGTCCCAGCTTTTCTCTATCAGGTTACAGGTTCCTAGATACAGGGAAACAGCACAGTTCCTAAACCAGGCTCTTGACGGGCAGCCAAAGCAGAGCCCCCTCCTTTGGGGAGAAGAGCAAACCACAGCCTTTGCTCAGCTAAAGGATGCTATGGCTAAAGTCCCTGTGCTAGGACTGCCAAGCCCAGAGAAACCCTCCCAGCTGTACATCACTGGGAGGCAGGGGAGTCACCTTAGGAGGGTTAACTCAGGATCTGGGACCTGTTAAGCAACCAGTGGGCTACTTTTCTAAAACCTTAGACATGGTTGCACAAGGATGGCCTCAGTGCCTAAAGACAATGGCAGCAGCTGTCTTGCTGACAGAGGAGGTATCTAGAATTACACTGGGGCAAGATAGCGCCCTTTATACCTCACATCAAATAAATTCTCTATTAGAGCAAAAGGGCTCTCACTGGCTCACAGATAGTAGAATACTAAAATATCAGGTCCTCCTTCTAGAAAACCCTCAGGTAAAAATAAGGCATAAACCCAGTTACTTTAATGCCAGTTCCAGGGGAAAGTGGTCCCCTCCACTCCTGTACTGAGGCTATTGACTTGATCTATGCCAGCAGAAGGGACCTAAAAGACAGCCCCCTGACTAATGCAAATAAAGTTTGGTTCATAGATGGAAGCAGCTTTATCAGACAGGACCTGCTTCTCAGAGTATGCAACAGTTACAGCATGGCACGTTATTGAAACGTGCTCTGCCCCCAGGAACTTTTGCTCAGCTAGCAGAACTAATTGCCTAAACCAGAGCTCTAGATCACACAAGGGATTTTTAAGGCATCTTCACTCTGCATGGAAACCTTAGTCTTCTGGTGAGGTAAGAAGAGCCAACCAGGCTCTATGGAAAACATCAAGTATAGAAATGTGTGCTTGGTAAGAAAGGTTTAGAAGGAAAGAGTGTTGTTGGTAAGAAGGGCTAAAAAGGAAAGAGCCTTTTAAATAAAGAAAGGACATGGTTTGTAAGAATGACTTTATCCTGATGGCTAGTTTACTCTAGACTGGAATGGAAATGGTGAAATGTTTAAAGTAAGTTGAAGAGGGTGTGTGGAAGTCACAAAAGGTTATAAGAAAAAGAAGTATTAAACATGCTAACTGCTGCTCCAGGGGGTATCTGTGCCATGCTCCAGGAAGAATGTTGTTTCTGGGTCAGACTGGACAGGTACAAACCCAAATTTGTACTTTTCCTGGACAATTCCAAACAGCTCCAGGACCAGGCCAAGCAGGGCTGGGATTTCTGGCCTAACATCTGGTCATGGAAATCCTGACTATTTCCTCTCCTTGGCCCAATAACGTCTGTAATTTTGCTGCTTCTCTTTGGACTGTGTGTTTTAATGCCCTTGTTCCTTTTGTCTCTAACAGACTAAAGGCTGTCAAACTCCAAATGGTCGTCAGACAAGGCTTCCAGCCCATTCCATTGGATGACCTGAGCAGCCCTCTGAACTGAACAGGACAGTCTTTCCAAGGCCACTGTCACACACCATAAGACAGATAGCAAGAGGTGATACCCAAATCTCCCTCGACGCCCACATGCCAGCTTTGAAGAAGTTACAGAAGACGGAACTTCATCCATAATCCCAAAAAGAATTTTGGGTATTAACCTCTTGAGGGGGGAATGTTAGGTAGGAAGTCAGTTATGAGCTTATGTGTGTGTGACAGGCCTAAACAGAAGACATCTATATGCATCTGCATCTCAAAGTCATCCTAACAATGTTCCAGGGGAAGCCCAGATTTTCGCATCCTGCCTGCCCTGCCCCCTTCTACCTGGTAACCTGCCAGGTGGAGGCCCTCACCCCTCCTGCTAAATCTTCCACAATCTCCCAGGTGCAGCTCAGCATCTGCATCTCAAACACCCTGCCCCTTCCCCAGGTCTGATAACATTTGCATCCATAAAGTCCTTTGTTTCAGACCTTCCACAGGAAGAAGCTTCTTAACATTTACATCCATTAAGTCTTTCTTTCCAGGTTGAAGCATGTGAAGACAAAGACCTACTTCTTAAAAAAACCCCAGCCTCAACTGGACTGGGCGCTCAGCTCTCTGCATCTTTGCTGAGCCGCCCGCCTGGCCTGGCCGGGTGTACTCTCCACTCACCCATGCAGCCCCGCTCTCCCCCAGTCTGAGGGACTGGGCACTCTCTCTCAGGCCCTGTCTGGAGAGGTGCCCATCCGTCCTTACAGATGTTCCTTCTTAATAAACCTTGCTATTTTACCTCCCACTACTCTCTGTCTCACGCCTGAATTCTTTCTTGCGCGAAGACAAGAACCCTGCAATTTCTCCGGTAACACTCTGAACACGCTCCGCTGAAGCTCCACCCATGCTCCGCCCAAGCGGGGATATTGAGACAGTCCACGTGCCCCTCCGGCCTCCCGTGACAACCTGGAACACAGAGCCACAGTTCTGCCCTGAGTGCCCACACTGCTGGTCACAAATGGATCACACCAGCAGCCTGGGGCACAGGGCCACGCCCACCCACCCCAGCCCAGGCCCCAGCCCCGCCCCAGGCACAGCCCCCGCCCCCAGGTGCCAGAAATCATCCACTGCGCATGCGCAAGCCGCATGGGGGCGCAGGGCCCAGAGCTTCTGCAAGAGAAGCTTTAGCGGGCTCGCTCCTGCCCGCAGGCGTGTGCCTGAGGCCCCCAGAGGCCGGCCTCAGCCTCTAGGTAGGACTTGGGGCCCCTTTGGAGCGCCGGGCTGGCTCTTGCATGCCCCGGGGCGGGTGACAGGCAGATCGAGCCCAGCGCTGCCAGGCCTGCTGACGTGACCGCGGGCCTCACTCAAGCCGCGGCCTGCATTCGGCTGGGCACCTGAGCTCAGCCCTGTCCCCAACGCGCCGTCTGGGGATGTGCAGCACTGTGCGTGTGTGCCTCCCACCCCGACACCTAACTCACTGCCCTAGGCCCTGCTCTAGAGCTCGCGGGCTTCCCAGGCTGCCTGCAAAGCTTTGGGGGGCTGTCCCCACGCCCCAAGCCTAAGGCCTCTTAGCCTGCGGGAGCGCTGGCCAGTCTCTCTCCTGGTCTTGTCTCAGTCTCTGGGAGCCAAGCCGCGCACAGGGTTTCCATTCCCGGGCTAGGGGGCCCCTCCGCTAGCCTTCAGCTCTTGGCCTTCATGCAACATGGAATCTGGGGGCAGTCCACGCTGAGACCCAGAACCGGAGGATGAGGCTGCCATTCGGGTGGTGGGCAGCTGAGGGCCAGGAGGATGGGGGCCTGAAGTGGGTATGGGTTTCAAAGGTCCGACCCCGAGACCCGAGAGAGGGAGCAGAGCCCAGCAACCTGAGTATTCTCAGAAGGCAGGCTGGAGCCCTTGGCTTGGACAAGCCACCGCACATCTATCCAGGCATCCTGGAGTGCCAGGCCCAGTGGTCAGCACACGGCAGCTTGCTGCCCGCGGGCCTGCACGCGCAAGCAGCCCCGCATTGCTCTGAGCAGCCGCCAACCCGCTGGCCCACATGGGACACGAGAGGGGCCCAGGCGCCGCTCAGCTGCAAGCACCTGAGCGCCCGTGGTCTGTACACGCTCCGCTCACGCTCCGCCCACGCAGGGATCATGAGACAGTCCACGTGCACCTCCGGGCCTCCCGTGACAGCCCCGAACTCAGAGCCACAGTTCTGCCCTGAGTGCCCACACTGCTGGTCACAAATGGATCACACCAGCAGCCTGGGGGAAAGGGCCATGCCCACCCACCCACCCCAGCCCCGCCCCAGGCACAGCCCCCAGGTACCAGAAATCATGCACTGCGCATGTGCATTCCTCATGGGGGCATAGGGGCCCAGAGCTTCTGCAAGAGAAGCTTTAGCGGGCTCGCTCCTGCCCGCAGGCGTGTGCCTGAGGCCCCCAGAGGCCGGCCTCAGCCTCTAGGTAGGACTTGGGGCCCCTTTGGAGCGCCGGGCTGGCTCTTGCATGCCCCGGGGCGGGTGACAGGCAGATCGAGCCCAGCGCTGCCAGGCCTGCTGACGTGACCGCGGGCCTCACTCAAGCCGCGGCCTGCATTCGGCTGGGCACCTGAGCTCAGCCCTGTCCCCAACGCGCCGTCTGGGGATGTGCAGCACTGTGCGTGTGTGCCTCCCACCCCGACACCTAACTCACTGCCCTAGGCCCTGCTCTAGAGCTCGCGGGCTTCCCAGGCTGCCTGCAAAGCTTTGGGGGGCTGTCCCCACGCCCCAAGCCTAAGGCCTCTTAGCCTGCGGGAGCGCTGGCCAGTCTCTCTCCTGGTCTTGTCTCAGTCTCTGGGAGCCAAGCCGCGCACAGGGTTTCCATTCCCGGGCTAGGGGGCCCCTCCGCTAGCCTTCAGCTCTTGGCCTTCATGCAACATGGAATCTGGGGGCAGTCCACGCTGAGACCCAGAACCGGAGGATGAGGCTGCCATTCGGGTGGTGGGCAGCTGAGGGCCAGGAGGATGGGGGCCTGAAGTGGGTATGGGTTTCAAAGGTCCGACCCCGAGACCCGAGAGAGGGAGCAGAGCCCAGCAACCTGAGTATTCTCAGAAGGCAGGCTGGAGCCCTTGGCTTGGACAAGCCACCGCACATCTATCCAGGCATCCTGGAGTGCCAGGCCCAGTGGTCAGCACACGGCAGCTTGCTGCCCGCGGGCCTGCACGCGCAAGCAGCCCCGCATTGCTCTGAGCAGCCGCCAACCCGCTGGCCCACATGGGACACGAGAGGGGCCCAGGCGCCGCTCAGCTGCAAGCACCTGAGCGCCCGTGGTCTGTACACGCTCCGCTCACGCTCCGCCCACGCAGGGATCATGAGACAGTCCACGTGCACCTCCGGGCCTCCCGTGACAGCCCCGAACTCAGAGCCACAGTTCTGCCCTGAGTGCCCACACTGCTGGTCACAAATGGATCACACCAGCAGCCTGGGGGAAAGGGCCATGCCCACCCACCCACCCCAGCCCCGCCCCAGGCACAGCCCCCAGGTACCAGAAATCATGCACTGCGCATGTGCATTCCTCATGGGGGCATAGGGGCCCAGAGCTTCTGCAAGAGAAGCTTTAGCGGGCTCGCTCCTGCCCGCAGGCGTGTGCCTGAGGCCCCCAGAGGCCGGCCTCAGCCTCTAGGTAGGGCTTGGGGCCCCTTTGGAGCGCCGGGCTGGCTCTTACGAGCCCTGGGGTGGGCGACAGGCAGACTGAGCCCAGCGCGGCCAGGCCTGCTGGCCTGACCACGGGCCTCTCTCAAGCCGCGGCCTGCATTCGGCCCTGCCTTCGGCCTGGCACCTGAGCTCAGCCCTGTCCCCAAAGTGCCGTCTTGGGTTGCGCAGCACTGTGCGTGTGTGCCTCCCACCCCGACACCTAACTCACTGCCTTGGCCCTGCTCTAGAGCTCGCGGGCCTCCCAGGCTGCCCGCAAAGCTTCGGGGGCTGTCTCCACGCCCCAAGCCTAAGGCCTCTTAGCCTGCGGGATTACCGGCCAGTCTCTCTCCTGGTCTCTGTCTCAGTCTCTGGGAGCCAAGCCGCGCACAGGGTTTCCGTTCCCGGGCTAGGGGGCCCCTCCGCTAGCCTTCAGCTCCTGGCCTTCATGCAACACGTAATCCGGGGCCGTCCCCGCTGAGACCCAGAACCGGAGGATGAGGCTGCCATTTGGGTGGTGGGCAGCTGAGGGCCAGGAGGATGGGGGCCTGAAGGGGGTATGTGTTTTCAACACCTGACCCGACACCCGAGATAGGGGGCTGGGGCGCAGCCCCGGAGCAGAGCCCAGCAACCTGAGTATTCTCAGAAGGTAGGCTGGAGCCCTTGGCTTGGACAAGCCACCGCACATGTGTCCAGGCAGCCTGGAGTGCCAGGCCCGGCGGTCGGCACACAGCAGCTTGCTGCCCGCGGGCCTCCACGCGTAAGCGGCCCCGCATTGCTCTGCACTGCCGCCCCCCCGCTGGCACACAGGGGTCACGAGACGGGCCCATGTACCGCTCAGCTGCAAGCGCCTGAGCACCCGTGGTGGGTACACGCTCCGCTCATGCTCCGCCCACGCGGGGATCATGAGACCATCCACGTGCCCCTCTGGGCCTCCCGTGTCAGCCCCGAACTCAGAGCCACAGTTCTGCCCTGAGTGCCCACACTGCTGGTCACTAATGGATCACACCAGTAGCCTGGGGGACAGGGCCACGCCCACCCACCCACCCCAGCCCCGGCCCCAGCCCCGCCCCAGGCACAGCCCCTGCCCCCAGGTGCCAGAAATCATCCACTGCGCATGCGCAAGCCGCATGGGGGCACGGGGGCCAGATCTTCTGCAAGAGAAGCTTTAGCGGGCTCGCTCCTGCCCGCAGGCGTGTGCCTGAGGCCCCCAGAGGCCGGCCTCAGCCTCTAGGTAGGACTCGGGGCCCCTTTGGAGCACCAGGCTGGCTCTTGCATGCCCTGGGGTGGGCGAGAGGCAGACCGAGCCCAGCGCGGCCAGGCCTGCTGACGTGACAGCGGGCCTCACTCAAGCCGCGGCCTGCATTCAGCCGGGCACCTGAGCTCAGCCCTGTCCCCAACGCGCCGTCTGGGGATGCGCAGCACTGTGCGTGTGTGCCTCCCACCCCGACACCTAACTCACTGGCCTAGGCCCTGCTCTAGAGCTCGCGGGCCTCCCAGGCTGCCCGCAAAGTTTCGGGGTACTGCCGCCATACGCCCCAAGCCTGAGGCCTCTTAGCCTGCTGGAGCACCGGCCAGTCTCTCTCCTGGTCTCTCAGTCTCTGGGAGCCAAGCCGTGCACAGGGTTTCCGTTCCCGGGCTAGGGGGCCCCTCCGCTAGCCTTCAGCTCTTGGCCTTCATGCACCACGGAATCCGGGGTCCGTCCCCGCTGAGACCCAGAACCGGAGGATGAGGATGCCATCTGGGTTGTGGGCAGCTGCGGGCCAGGAGGATGGGGGCCTGAAGCGGGTATGGGTTTCGAAGGCCCGACCCCGAGACCCGAGAGAGGGAGCAGAGCCCAGCAACCTGAATATTCTCAGAAGGCAGGCTGGAGCCCCTGGCTTGGACAAGCCACCGCACATCTGTCCAGGCAGCCTGGAGAGCCAGGCCCGGCGGTCGGCACAAGGCAGCTTGCTGCCTGCCGACCTCCACGCGCAAGTGGCCCCGCATTGCTCTGTGCTGCCACCCCCTGGTGGCACACAGGGGTCAAGGGAGGGGCCCAGGCGCAGCTCAGCTGCGAGCGCCTGAGCGCCTGTGCTCTGAACACGCACCGGTCACGCTCCACCCATGCTCCGCCCACGCGGGGATCATGAGACAGTCCACATGCCCCTCCGGGCCTCCCGTGACAGCCCCGAACTCAGAGCCACAGTTCTGCCCTGAGTGCCCACACTGCTGGTCACAAATGGATCACACCAGCAGCCTGGGAGACAGGGCCATGACCATGCACCCTCCCAGGCCCGCCCCCAGGTCCCAGAAATCATCCACTGCGCATGCGCAAGCCGCATTGGGAGCGCGGGGGCCCAGAGCTTCTGCAAGAGAAGCTTTAGCGGGCTCGCTCCTGCCCGTAGGCGTGTGCCTGAGGCCCCCAGAGGCTGGCCTCAGCCTCTAGGTAGGACTTGGGGCCCCTTTGGAGCACCAGGCTGGCTCTTGCGAGCCCTGGGGCGGGCAAGAGGCAGACCGAGCCCAGCGCGGCCAGGCCTTTGGCCTGACCGCAGGCCTGTCTCAAGCCGCGGCCTGCATTTGGCCCTGCATTCGGCCGGGCACCTGAGCTCAGCCCTGTCCCCAACGCACCGTCTTGGGCTGTGCAGCACTGTGCGTGTGTGCCTCCCACCCCGACACCAAACTCACTGGCCTAGGCCCTGCTCTAGAGCTCACGCGCCTCCCAGGCTGCCCGCAAAGCTTCGGGGGGCTGCCGCCATACGCCCCAAGCCTGAGGCCTCTTAGCCTGCGGGAGCACCGGCCAGTCTCTCTCCTGGTCTCTCAGTCTCTGGGAGCCAAGCCGCGCACAGGGTTTCCGTTCCCGGGCTAGGGGGCCCCTCCGCTAGCCTTCAGCTCTTGGCCTTCATGCTCCACGGAATCTGGGGGCCATCCCCGCTGAGACCCAGAACCGGAGGATGAGGCTGCCATTCGGGTGGTGGGCAGCTAAGGGCCAGGAGGACGGGGGCCTGAAGCGGGTATGGGTTTCGAAGGCCCAACCCCGAGACCCGAGAAAGGGAGCAGAGCCCAGCAACCTGAGTATTCTCAGAAGGCAGGCTGGAGCCCTTGGGTTGGACAAGCCAACACATATCTGTCCAGGCAGCCTGGAGAGCCAGGCCCAGCGGTCTGCGCAAGGCAGCTTGCTGCCCGCGGGCCTCCACGCGCAAGCAGCCCCGCATTGCTCTGTGCTGCCGCCCCCTGCTGGCACACAGGGGTCACGTGAGGGGCCCAGGCACCGTTCAGCTGGGAATGCCTGAGCGCCTGCCCTCTGAACACGCACCGGTCACGCTCCACCCATGCTCCGCCCACGCGGGGATCATGAGACAGTCCACGTGCCCCTCCGGGCCTCCCGTGACAACCCGGAACACAGAGCCACAGTTCTGCCCTGAGTGCCCACACTGCTGGTCACAAATGGATCACACCAGCATCCTGGGGACATGGCCACGCCCATGCACCCTCCCAGTCCCCAGCCGCAGCCCCGCCCCAGGCACAGCCCCCGCCCCCAGGTGCCAGAAATCATCCACTGCGCATGCGCAAGCCACATGGGAGCTCGGGGGGGGGGGTCCCAGAGCTTCTGCAAGAGAAGCTTTAGCAGGCTCGCTCCTGCCCGCAGGTGTGTGCCTGAGGCCCCCAGAGGCCGGCCTCAGCCTCTAGGTAGGACTTGGGGCCCCTTTGGAGCGCCGGGCTGGCTCTTGCGAGCCCTGGGGCGGGCGAGAGGCAGACCGAGCCCAGCGCGGCCAAGCCTGCATTCGGCCCTGCATTTGTTAGGTAGGTTGTCAGTTATGAGCTTATGTGTGTGTAACAGGCCTAAAGAGAAGACATCTGTGTCCAGCATATGCATCTGCATCTCACAGTCATCCCCTTAATGTTTCAGGGGCAGCCTGGCCCTTGCATCCTGCCCTGCCCCCTTCTGTCTGACAATCTTCCACCTTCTCCCAGGTGCAGCCTAGTATCTGCATCTCAAACACCCTGCTCCCTTCCTCCTGTCTGATAACATTTGTATCCATAAAGTCCTTTGTGTCAGACCTTCAAGAGAAGTTTTTCTATTTACATCCAAAAAGCCCGTTGTTCCAAGAGGAGCAGAGGTGGGGAAGCAAGACCCATCTCCTTAAAAACACCCAGCCTCAACTGGACTGTGCTCTCAGCTCTCTGCATCTTTGCTGAGCCACCCACCTGGCCTGGTCAGGTGTAATCTCTCCACTCCTTCCTCCTCCCCAGTCTCTCAGGCTCTGTCTGGAGAGGTGCCCATCCGTCCTTACAGATGTCCCTTCCTAATAAACCTTGCTATTTTACCTCCCACTACTCTCTGTCTCATGCCTGAATTCTTTCTTGCGTGAAGAGAAGAACCCTGCAATTTATCTGTTAACACATTTGACCGGGCACCTGAGCTCAGCCCTGTCCCCAAGGCGCCGTCTTGGGCTGCGCAGTACTGTGCCTGTGTGCCTCCCACCTCGACACCTAACTCACTGCCCTAGGCCCTGCTCTAGAACTCGCGGGCCTCCCAAGCTGCCCACAAAGCTTCGGGTGGCTGTCCCCATGCCCCAAGCCTAAGACCTCTTAGCCTGCCGGAGCACCGGCCTGTCTCTCTCCTGGTCTCTTTCTCAGTCTCTGGGAGCCAAGCCGCGCACAGGGTTTCCGTTCCCGGGCTAGGGGGCCCCTCCGCTAGCCTTCAGCTCTTGGCCTTCATGCAACACGGAATCTGGGGGCCGTCCCCACTGAGACCCAGAACCGGAGGATGAGGCTGCCATTTGGGTGGTGGGCAGCTAAGGGCCAGGAGGATGGGGGCCTGAAGCGGGTATGGGTTTCGAAGGCCCAACCCCGAGACCCGAGAGAGGGAGCAGAGCCCAGCAACCTGAATATTCTCAGAAGGCAGGCTGGAGCCCCTGGCTTGGACAAGCCACCGCACATGTGTCCAGGCAGCCTGGAGTGCCAGGCCCGGCGGTCGGCACATGGCAGCTTGCTGCCCATGGGCCTCCACGTGCAAGTGGCCCCGCATTGCTCTGTGCTGCCGCCCCCTGCTGGCACACAGGGGTCACGTGAGGGGCCCAGGCGCCACTCAGCTGCGAGAGCCTCAGTGCCTGTGCTCTGAACATGATCCGCTATGCTCCACCCATGCTCCGCCCACGCAAGGATCATGAGACAGTCCACGTGCACCTCCGGGCCTCCCGTGACAGTCCCAAACTCAGAGGCACAGTTCTGCCCTGAGTGCCCACACTGCTGGTCACAAATGGATCACACCAGCAGCCTGGGGGACAGGGCCACGCCCACCCACACAACCCAACACAGGCCCCAGCCCCGCCCCAGGCACAGCCCCCGCCCCCAGGTGCCAGAAATCATCAACTGTGCATGCGCAAGCCGCATTGGGAGCGCGGGGGCCCAGAGCTTCTGCAAGAGAAGCTTTAGCGGGCTCGCTCCTGCCCGCAGGCGTGTGCCTGAGGCCCCCAGAGGCCTGCCTCAGCCTCTAGGTAGGACTTGGGGCCCCTTTGGAGCGCCGGGCTGGCTTTTGCGAGCCCTGAGGTGGGCAAGAGACAGACCGAGCCCAGCGCGGCCAGGCCTTTGGCCTGACCGCGGGCCTGTCTCAAGCCGCGGCCTGCATTTGGCCCTGCATTCGGCCGGGCACCTGAGCTCAGCCCTGTCCCCAACGCGCCATCTGGGGATGCGCAGCACTGTGCGTGTGTGCCTCCCACCCCAACACCAAACTCACTGGCCTAGGCCCTGCTCTAGAGCTCGCGGGCCTCCCAGGCTGCCCGCAAAGCTTAGGCATTAGAGAACTGACTGGTGTGCTGCAGTTCAGCACTGGGTCAAGAGGAGTGAACATGCACTTTCCCAGGGGAGTCAGCAGAGAGTGCTTCTCATTGGAATCTTCCGTCCAGGGTGCCCGGCTCCGGGGGCTACAGAGCGGTTAAGCAGCAGCCCACAGCGCTGGTTCAGAAATGGGCTGCTTCAGCTCCAGCTGTTCTGCTTCTCATCCAGCTCTCTGCTACAGCCTGGGAGAGCAGGAGATGGATGCTCCTGGGAAACCAGGAGAAAGCTGCTGGCTCCCAGTCTGGGGTCAGCGAAGAACATGAGGACGTGTAGTCAGAGTGCAATGGGATAGGCGCTAGGTGAGACTAGGTGACCAGACCCAAGGTCCCCGGAGCAAAACACATCCCGTGTAATCCAAACTGCGTGCTGGCACACACCAATACTCCCTTTGACAGTCACGGTGTGCTCAGGGGCCAAGGGGGAATGGCGCTGAGGACAGGTTCTAAGTTCTGCCTGCGCAATATGATCACCCTGTCGGGAAACAAGAACCTGGCAGTTGCTGTTTCCAGTGGGGCCCTCCAGGCTGACACCGCCTCCTCGCACTTTTCTTCCCAGGTCCCATGGTGGCAGCATCCACTCCCACTGCCAGGTTCTAGGAGACACCTGGAGAGGTGGTGGGAAGGCTGCGATGAGTTTCCGGCCTAGCTCACTCCTGCAGTGCTTGGTTCCCACTCTGTGCCTACCCCACCTGAAATCTGACTCTGGCTTGCCCTTAGGCACTAGAGAACTGAGGGTTGTGCTGCAGTTCAGCACTGGGTCAAGAGGAGTGAACATGCACTTTCCCAGGGGAGTCAGCAGAGAGTGCTTCTCATTGGAAGCTCCCGTCCAGGGTGCCCGGCTCCAGGGGCAACAAGCGGGGAAGCAGCAGCACATAGCGCCGGTTCAGAAACAGGCCGCTTCAGCTCCAGCTGTTCCGCATCTCATCCAGCTCTCTGCTACAGCTTGGGAGAGCAGGAGATGGATGCTCCTGGGAAACCAGGAGAAAGCTGCTGGCTCCCAGCCTGGGGTCAGCGCAGAACCTGAGCACGTGCAGTCAGCCTGCAATGGGATAGGCACTAGGCAAAACTAGGTGACCGGCACCGAGGCCCCCAGAGCAAAACGCATCGCGTGTGGAACGACTGCATGGTGGCACACGCCAATACTCCCCTTGTCCATCATGGTTGCTCAGGTGTGAAAGGTGAATGGCGCTGAGGGACAGGCAGCTACGTTCTGCCTGTGCAATAAGATCACGCTGTCGGGAAACAGGAACCTGGCAGTTGCTGTTTCCAGTGGGGCGCTCCAGGCTGACACCGCCTCCTCGCAACTTTCTGCCCAGCTCCCATGGTGGCAGCATCCACTCCCACTGCCAGGTTCTAAGAGCCACCTGGAGAGGTGGTTGGAAGGCTGCAGTGAGTTTCCGGCCAAGCTCACTCCTACAGTGCTTGGTTCCCCACTCTGTGAATACCCCACCTGAAATCGGACTCTGGCTTGCCCTTAGGCACTAGAGAGCTAACGGGGCTGCTGCATTTCAGCACTGGGGCGACAGGAGTGAACATAGGTTTTCTCCGGTGAGTTGGCAGAGAGCATTTCTTGTTGGGAGCTTTCGTTCAAGGAGGCCGGCAGTGCGGCCTACGTAGCGAGGCAAGCAGCCACCTGGAGCGGCGGTTTGAGAGTGGGCCGCTTCTGTTGGAGCTGCTCCGCTTCTGATCCAGCTCTCTGCTACAGCCTGGGAAAGCAGGAGCTGGACCCTCATGGGAGACCAGGGGAAAGCTGCTGGCTCCCGGTCTCGGGTCAGCACAGAAGCTGGGGAAGTGCAGTCTGCGTGCATTGAGATAGGCGCTAGGCGAAACGAGCTGACCGGCACCGCGATACACGGAGTGAAACGCAACCCGCGTCGTACGAACTGCAGGTTAGCAAGCACGAACACGGCCGTTGCCCTGCGCAGTGCACTCAGGGGCTATAGGGGAACGGTGCTGAGGTCCACGTAGCTAAGTTCTGCCTGTGCACAATGATCTCCCCGGCGGAAACAGGAACCTGGCAGTTGCTGTTTTCAATGGTGCCGTCCAGGCTGACACCGCCTCCTCGCACCTTTCTTGCCAGCTCCCCGGATACCACCTCCACTCCCACTCCCAGTTTCCAGCAGCCACCTTGAGAGGTGGTGAGAAGGGTGGTGGGCAGTTTCTGGCCTAGCTTACTCCTGCAGTGCTTGGTTCCCCACTCTGTGAATACCCCACCTGAAATCGGACTCTGGCTTGCCCTTAGGCACTAGAGAGCTAAGGGGGGGGGGCTGCTGCATTTCAGCACTGGGGCGACAGGAGTGAACATAGGTTTTCTCCGGTGAGTTGGCAGAGAGCATTTCTTGTTGGGAGCTTTCGTTCAAGGAGGCCGGCAGTGCGGCCTACGTAGCGAGGCAAGCAGCCACCTGGAGCGGCGGTTTGAGAGTGGGCCGCTTCTGTTGGAGCTGCTCCGCTTCTGATCCAGCTCTCTGCTACAGCCTGGGAAAGCAGGAGCTGGACCCTCATGGGAGACCAGGGGAAAGCTGCTGGCTCCCGGTCTCGGGTCAGCGCAGAAGCTGGGGAAGTGCAGTCTGCGTGCATTGAGATAGGCGCTAGGCGAAACGAGCTGACCGGCACCGCGATACACGGAGCGAAACTCAACCCGCGTCGTACGAACTGCAGGTTAGCAAGCACGAACACGGCCGTTGCCCTGCGCAGTGCACTCAGGGGCTATAGGGGAACGGTGCTGAGGTCCACGTAGCTAAGTTCTGCCTGTGCACAATGATCTCCCCGGCGGAAACAGGAACCTGGCAGTTGCTGTTTTCAATGGTGCCGTCCAGGCTGACACCGCCTCCTCGCACCTTTCTTGCCAGCTCCCCGGATACCACCTCCACTCCCACTCCCAGTTTCCAGCAGCCACCTTGAGAGGTGGTGAGAAGGGTGGTGGGCAGTTTCTGGCCTAGCTTACTCCTGCAGTGCTTGGTTCCCCACTCTGTGAATACCCCACCTGAAATCGGACTCTGGCTTGCCCTTAGGCACTAGAGAGCTACGGGGGGGGGGGGGGGGGGGGGCTGCTGCATTTCAGCACTGGCGCGACAGGAGTGAACATAGGTTTTCTCCGGTGAGTTGGCAGAGAGCATTTCTTGTTGGGAGCTTTCGTTCAAGGAGGCCGGCAGTGCGGCCTACGTAGCGAGGCAAGCAGCCACCTGGAGCGGCGGTTTGAGAGTGGGCCGCTTCTGTTGGAGCTGCTCCGCTTCTGATCCAGCTCTCTGCTACAGCCTGGGAAAGCAGGAGCTGGACCCTCATGGGAGACCAGGGGAAAGCTGCTGGCTCCCGGTCTCGGGTCAGCGCAGAAGCTGGGGAAGTGCAGTCTGCGTGCATTGAGATAGGCGCTAGGCGAAACGAGCTGACCGGCACCGCGATACACGGAGCGAAACTCAACCCGCGTCGTACGAACTGCAGGTTAGCAAGCACGAACACGGCCGTTGCCCTGCGCAGTGCACTCAGGGGCTAATAGGGGAACGGTGCTGAGGTCCACGTAGCTAAGTTCTGCCTGTGCACAATGATCTCCCCGGCGGAAACAGGAACCTGGCAGTTGCTGTTTTCAATGGTGCCGTCCAGGCTGACACCGCCTCCTCGCACCTTTCTTGCCAGCTCCCCGGATACCACCTCCACTCCCACTCCCAGTTTCCAGCAGCCACCTTGAGAGGTGGTGAGAAGGGTGGTGGGCAGTTTCTGGCCTAGCTTACTCCTGCAGTGCTTGGTTCCCCACTCTGTGAATACCCCACCTGAAATCGGACTCTGGCTTGCCCTTAGGCACTAGAGAGCTAAGGGGGGGGGGGCTGCTGCATTTCAGCACTGGGGCGACAGGAGTGAACATAGGTTTTCTCCGGTGAGTTGGCAGAGAGCATTTCTTGTTGGGAGCTTTCGTTCAAGGAGGCCGGCAGTGCGGCCTACGTAGCGAGGCAAGCAGCCACCTGGAGCGGCGGTTTGAGAGTGGGCCGCTTCTGTTGGAGCTGCTCCGCTTCTGATCCAGCTCTCTGCTACAGCCTGGGAAAGCAGGAGCTGGACCCTCATGGGAGACCAGGGGAAAGCTGCTGGCTCCCGGTCTCGGGTCAGCGCAGAAGCTGGGGAAGTGCAGTCTGCGTGCATTGAGATAGGCGCTAGGCGAAACGAGCTGACCGGCACCGCGATACACGGAGCGAAACGCAACCCGCGTCGTACGAACTGCAGGTTAGCAAGCACGAACACGGCCGTTGCCCTGCGCAGTGCACTCAGGGGCTATAGGGGAACGGTGCTGAGGTCCACGTAGCTAAGTTCTGCCTGTGCACAATGATCTCCCCGGCGGAAACAGGAACCTGGCAGTTGCTGTTTTCAATGGTGCCGTCCAGGCTGACACCGCCTCCTCGCACCTTTCTTGCCAGCTCCCCGGATACCACCTCCACTCCCACTCCCAGTTTCCAGCAGCCACCTTGAGAGGTGGTGAGAAGGGTGGTGGGCAGTTTCTGGCCTAGCTTACTCCTGCAGTGCTTGGTTCCCCCACTCTGTGAATACCCCACCTGAAATCGGACTCTGGCTTGCCCTTAGGCACTAGAGAGCTGGGGGGGGGGGGGGCCTGCTGCATTTCAGCACTGGGGCGACAGGAGTGAACATAGGTTTTCTCCGGTGAGTTGGCAGAGAGCATTTCTTGTTGGGAGCTTTCGTTCAAGGAGGCCGGCAGTGCGGCCTACGTAGCGAGGCAAGCAGCCACCTGGAGCGGCGGTTTGAGAGTGGGCCGCTTCTGTTGGAGCTGCTCCGCTTCTGATCCAGCTCTCTGCTACAGCCTGGGAAAGCAGGAGCTGGACCCTCATGGGAGACCAGGGGAAAGCTGCTGGCTCCCGGTCTCGGGTCAGCGCAGAAGCTGGGGAAGTGCAGTCTGCGTGCATTGAGATAGGCGCTAGGCGAAACGAGCTGACCGGCACCGCGATACACGGAGCGAAACTCAACCCGCGTCGTACGAACTGCAGGTTAGCAAGCACGAACACGGCCGTTGCCCTGCGCAGTGCACTCAGGGGCTATAGGGGAACGGTGCTGAGGTCCACGTAGCTAAGTTCTGCCTGTGCACAATGATCTCCCCGGCGGAAACAGGAACCTGGCAGTTGCTGTTTTCAATGGTGCCGTCCAGGCTGACACCGCCTCCTCGCACCTTTCTTGCCAGCTCCCCGGATACCACCTCCACTCCCACTCCCAGTTTCCAGCAGCCACCTTGAGAGGTGGTGAGAAGGGTGGTGGGCAGTTTCTGGCCTAGCTTACTCCTGCAGTGCTTGGTTCCCCACTCTGTGAATACCCCACCTGAAATCGGACTCTGGCTTGCCCTTAGGCACTAGAGAGCTACGGGCGGGGGGGGGGCTGCTGCATTTCAGCACTGGGGCGACAGGAGTGAACATAGGTTTTCTCCGGTGAGTTGGCAGAGAGCATTTCTTGTTGGGAGCTTTCGTTCAAGGAGGCCGGCAGTGCGGCCTACGTAGCGAGGCAAGCAGCCACCTGGAGCGGCGGTTTGAGAGTGGGCCGCTTCTGTTGGAGCTGCTCCGCTTCTGATCCAGCTCTCTGCTACAGCCTGGGAAAGCAGGAGCTGGACCCTCATGGGAGACCAGGGGAAAGCTGCTGGCTCCCGGTCTCGGGTCAGCGCAGAAGCTGGGGAAGTGCAGTCTGCGTGCATTGAGATAGGCGCTAGGCGAAACGAGCTGACCGGCACCGCGATACACGGAGCGAAACGCAACCCGCGTCGTACGAACTGCAGGTTAGCAAGCACGAACACGGCCGTTGCCCTGCGCAGTGCACTCAGGGGCTATAGGGGAACGGTGCTGAGGTCCACGTAGCTAAGTTCTGCCTGTGCACAATGATCTCCCCGGCGGAAACAGGAACCTGGCAGTTGCTGTTTTCAATGGTGCCGTCCAGGCTGACACCGCCTCCTCGCACCTTTCTTGCCAGCTCCCCGGATACCACCTCCACTCCCACTCCCAGTTTCCAGCAGCCACCTTGAGAGGTGGTGAGAAGGGTGGTGGGCAGTTTCTGGCCTAGCTTACTCCTGCAGTGCTTGGTTCCCCACTCTGTGAATACCCCACCTGAAATCGGACTCTGGCTTGCCCTTAGGCACTAGAGAGCTGGGGGGGGGGGGCCTGCTGCATTTCAGCACTGGGGCGACAGGAGTGAACATAGGTTTTCTCCGGTGAGTTGGCAGAGAGCATTTCTTGTTGGGAGCTTTCGTTCAAGGAGGCCGGCAGTGCGGCCTACGTAGCGAGGCAAGCAGCCACCTGGAGCGGCGGTTTGAGAGTGGGCCGCTTCTGTTGGAGCTGCTCCGCTTCTGATCCAGCTCTCTGCTACAGCCTGGGAAAGCAGGAGCTGGACCCTCATGGGAGACCAGGGGAAAGCTGCTGGCTCCCGGTCTCGGGTCAGCGCAGAAGCTGGGGAAGTGCAGTCTGCGTGCATTGAGATAGGCGCTAGGCGAAACGAGCTGACCGGCACCGCGATACACGGAGCGAAACGCAACCCGCGTCGTACGAACTGCAGGTTAGCAAGCACGAACACGGCCGTTGCCCTGCGCAGTGCACTCAGGGGCTATAGGGGAACGGTGCTGAGGTCCACGTAGCTAAGTTCTGCCTGTGCACAATGATCTCCCCGGCGGAAACAGGAACCTGGCAGTTGCTGTTTTCAATGGTGCCGTCCAGGCTGACACCGCCTCCTCGCACCTTTCTTGCCAGCTCCCCGGATACCACCTCCACTCCCACTCCCAGTTTCCAGCAGCCACCTTGAGAGGTGGTGAGAAGGGTGGTGGGCAGTTTCTGGCCTAGCTTACTCCTGCAGTGCTTGGTTCCCCACTCTGTGAATACCCCACCTGAAATCGGACTCTGGCTTGCCCTTAGGCACTAGAGAGCTAAGGGGGGGGGGGCTGCTGCATTTCAGCACTGGGGCGACAGGAGTGAACATAGGTTTTCTCCGGTGAGTTGGCAGAGAGCATTTCTTGTTGGGAGCTTTCGTTCAAGGAGGCCGGCAGTGCGGCCTACGTAGCGAGGCAAGCAGCCACCTGGAGCGGCGGTTTGAGAGTGGGCCGCTTCTGTTGGAGCTGCTCCGCTTCTGATCCAGCTCTCTGCTACAGCCTGGGAAAGCAGGAGCTGGACCCTCATGGGAGACCAGGGGAAAGCTGCTGGCTCCCGGTCTCGGGTCAGCGCAGAAGCTGGGGAAGTGCAGTCTGCGTGCATTGAGATAGGCGCTAGGCGAAACGAGCTGACCGGCACCGCGATACACGGAGCGAAACGCAACCCGCGTCGTACGAACTGCAGGTTAGCAAGCACGAACACGGCCGTTGCCCTGCGCAGTGCACTCAGGGGCTATAGGGGAACGGTGCTGAGGTCCACGTAGCTAAGTTCTGCCTGTGCACAATGATCTCCCCGGCGGAAACAGGAACCTGGCAGTTGCTGTTTTCAATGGTGCCGTCCAGGCTGACACCGCCTCCTCGCACCTTTCTTGCCAGCTCCCCGGATACCACCTCCACTCCCACTCCCAGTTTCCAGCAGCCACCTTGAGAGGTGGTGAGAAGGGTGGTGGGCAGTTTCTGGCCTAGCTTACTCCTGCAGTGCTTGGTTCCCCACTCTGTGAATACCCCACCTGAAATCGGACTCTGGCTTGCCCTTAGGCACTAGAGAGCTAGGGGGGGGGGGCCTGCTGCATTTCAGCACTGGCGCGACAGGAGTGAACATAGGTTTTCTCCGGTGAGTTGGCAGAGAGCATTTCTTGTTGGGAGCTTTCGTTCAAGGAGGCCGGCAGTGCGGCCTACGTAGCGAGGCAAGCAGCCACCTGGAGCGGCGGTTTGAGAGTGGGCCGCTTCTGTTGGAGCTGCTCCGCTTCTGATCCAGCTCTCTGCTACAGCCTGGGAAAGCAGGAGCTGGACCCTCATGGGAGACCAGGGGAAAGCTGCTGGCTCCCGGTCTCGGGTCAGCGCAGAAGCTGGGGAAGTGCAGTCTGCGTGCATTGAGATAGGCGCTAGGCGAAACGAGCTGACCGGCACCGCGATACACGGAGCGAAACGCAACCCGCGTCGTACGAACTGCAGGTTAGCAAGCACGAACACGGCCGTTGCCCTGCGCAGTGCACTCAGGGGCTATAGGGGAACGGTGCTGAGGTCCACGTAGCTAAGTTCTGCCTGTGCACAATGATCTCCCCGGCGGAAACAGGAACCTGGCAGTTGCTGTTTTCAATGGTGCCGTCCAGGCTGACACCGCCTCCTCGCACCTTTCTTGCCAGCTCCCCGGATACCACCTCCACTCCCACTCCCAGTTTCCAGCAGCCACCTTGAGAGGTGGTGAGAAGGGTGGTGGGCAGTTTCTGGCCTAGCTTACTCCTGCAGTGCTTGGTTCCCCACTCTGTGAATACCCCACCTGAAATCGGACTCTGGCTTGCCCTTAGGCACTAGAGAGCTAGGGGGGGGGGGCCTGCTGCATTTCAGCACTGGGGCGACAGGAGTGAACATAGGTTTTCTCCGGTGAGTTGGCAGAGAGCATTTCTTGTTGGGAGCTTTCGTTCAAGGAGGCCGGCAGTGCGGCCTACGTAGCGAGGCAAGCAGCCACCTGGAGCGGCGGTTTGAGAGTGGGCCGCTTCTGTTGGAGCTGCTCCGCTTCTGATCCAGCTCTCTGCTACAGCCTGGGAAAGCAGGAGCTGGACCCTCATGGGAGACCAGGGGAAAGCTGCTGGCTCCCGGTCTCGGGTCAGCGCAGAAGCTGGGGAAGTGCAGTCTGCGTGCATTGAGATAGGCGCTAGGCGAAACGAGCTGACCGGCACCGCGATACACGGAGCGAAACTCAACCCGCGTCGTACGAACTGCAGGTTAGCAAGCACGAACACGGCCGTTGCCCTGCGCAGTGCACTCAGGGGCTAATAGGGGAACGGTGCTGAGGTCCACGTAGCTAAGTTCTGCCTGTGCACAATGATCTCCCCGGCGGAAACAGGAACCTGGCAGTTGCTGTTTTCAATGGTGCCGTCCAGGCTGACACCGCCTCCTCGCACCTTTCTTGCCAGCTCCCCGGATACCACCTCCACTCCCACTCCCAGTTTCCAGCAGCCACCTTGAGAGGTGGTGAGAAGGGTGGTGGGCAGTTTCTGGCCTAGCTTACTCCTGCAGTGCTTGGTTCCCCACTCTGTGAATACCCCACCTGAAATCGGACTCTGGCTTGCCCTTAGGCACTAGAGAGCTACGGGGGGGGGGGGGGGGGGGGGCTGCTGCATTTCAGCACTGGGGCGACAGGAGTGAACATAGGTTTTCTCCGGTGAGTTGGCAGAGAGCATTTCTTGTTGGGAGCTTTCGTTCAAGGAGGCCGGCAGTGCGGCCTACGTAGCGAGGCAAGCAGCCACCTGGAGCGGCGGTTTGAGAGTGGGCCGCTTCTGTTGGAGCTGCTCCGCTTCTGATCCAGCTCTCTGCTACAGCCTGGGAAAGCAGGAGCTGGACCCTCATGGGAGACCAGGGGAAAGCTGCTGGCTCCCGGTCTCGGGTCAGCGCAGAAGCTGGGGAAGTGCAGTCTGCGTGCATTGAGATAGGCGCTAGGCGAAACGAGCTGACCGGCACCGCGATACACGGAGCGAAACGCAACCCGCGTCGTACGAACTGCAGGTTAGCAAGCACGAACACGGCCGTTGCCCTGCGCAGTGCACTCAGGGGCTATAGGGGAACGGTGCTGAGGTCCACGTAGCTAAGTTCTGCCTGTGCACAATGATCTCCCCAGCGGAAACAGGAACCTGGCAGTTGCTGTTTTCAATGGTGCCGTCCAGGCTGACACCGCCTCCTCGCACCTTTCTTGCCAGCTCCCCGGATACCACCTCCACTCCCACTCCCAGTTTCCAGCAGCCACCTTGAGAGGTGGTGAGAAGGGTGGTGGGCAGTTTCTGGCCTAGCTTACTCCTGCAGTGCTTGGTTCCCCACTCTGTGAATACCCCACCTGAAATCGGACTCTGGCTTGCCCTTAGGCACTAGAGAGCTGGGGGGGGGGGGCTGCTGCATTTCAGCACTGGGGCGACAGGAGTGAACATAGGTTTTCTCCGGTGAGTTGGCAGAGAGCATTTCTTGTTGGGAGCTTTCGTTCAAGGAGGCCGGCAGTGCGGCCTACGTAGCGAGGCAAGCAGCCACCTGGAGCGGCGGTTTGAGAGTGGGCCGCTTCTGTTGGAGCTGCTCCGCTTCTGATCCAGCTCTCTGCTACAGCCTGGGAAAGCAGGAGCTGGACCCTCATGGGAGACCAGGGGAAAGCTGCTGGCTCCCGGTCTCGGGTCAGCGCAGAAGCTGGGGAAGTGCAGTCTGCGTGCATTGAGATAGGCGCTAGGCGAAACGAGCTGACCGGCACCGCGATACACGGAGCGAAACGCAACCCGCGTCGTACGAACTGCAGGTTAGCAAGCACGAACACGGCCGTTGCCCTGCGCAGTGCACTCAGGGGCTATAGGGGAACGGTGCTGAGGTCCACGTAGCTAAGTTCTGCCTGTGCACAATGATCTCCCCGGCGGAAACAGGAACCTGGCAGTTGCTGTTTTCAATGGTGCCGTCCAGGCTGACACCGCCTCCTCGCACCTTTCTTGCCAGCTCCCCGGATACCACCTCCACTCCCACTCCCAGTTTCCAGCAGCCACCTTGAGAGGTGGTGAGAAGGGTGGTGGGCAGTTTCTGGCCTAGCTTACTCCTGCAGTGCTTGGTTCCCCACTCTGTGAATACCCCACCTGAAATCGGACTCTGGCTTGCCCTTAGGCACTAGAGAGCTACGGGGGGGGGGGGGGGGGGCTGCTGCATTTCAGCACTGGGGCGACAGGAGTGAACATAGGTTTTCTCCGGTGAGTTGGCAGAGAGCATTTCTTGTTGGGAGCTTTCGTTCAAGGAGGCCGGCAGTGCGGCCTACGTAGCGAGGCAAGCAGCCACCTGGAGCGGCGGTTTGAGAGTGGGCCGCTTCTGTTGGAGCTGCTCCGCTTCTGATCCAGCTCTCTGCTACAGCCTGGGAAAGCAGGAGCTGGACCCTCATGGGAGACCAGGGGAAAGCTGCTGGCTCCCGGTCTCGGGTCAGCGCAGAAGCTGGGGAAGTGCAGTCTGCGTGCATTGAGATAGGCGCTAGGCGAAACGAGCTGACCGGCACCGCGATACACGGAGCGAAACTCAACCCGCGTCGTACGAACTGCAGGTTAGCAAGCACGAACACGGCCGTTGCCCTGCGCAGTGCACTCAGGGGCTAATAGGGGAACGGTGCTGAGGTCCACGTAGCTAAGTTCTGCCTGTGCACAATGATCTCCCCGGCGGAAACAGGAACCTGGCAGTTGCTGTTTTCAATGGTGCCGTCCAGGCTGACACCGCCTCCTCGCACCTTTCTTGCCAGCTCCCCGGATACCACCTCCACTCCCACTCCCAGTTTCCAGCAGCCACCTTGAGAGGTGGTGAGAAGGGTGGTGGGCAGTTTCTGGCCTAGCTTACTCCTGCAGTGCTTGGTTCCCCACTCTGTGAATACCCCACCTGAAATTGGACTCTGGCTTGCCCTTAGGCACTAGAGAGCTAAGGGGAGGGGGGGGGGCTGCTGCATTTCAGCACTGGGGCGACAGGAGTGAACATAGGTTTTCTCCGGTGAGTTGGCAGAGAGCATTTCTTGTTGGGAGCTTTCGTTCAAGCAGGCCGGCAGTGCGGCCTACGTAGCGAGGCAAGCAGCCACCTGGAGCGGCGGTTTGAGAGTGGGCCGCTTCTGTTGGAGCTGCTCCGCTTCTGATCCAGCTCTCTGCTACAGCCTGGGAAAGCAGGAGCTGGACCCTCATGGGAGACCAGGGGAAAGCTGCTGGCTCCCGGTCTCGGGTCAGCGCAGAAGCTGGGGAAGTGCAGTCTGCGTGCATTGAGATAGGCGCTAGGCGAAACGAGCTGACCGGCACCGCGATACACGGAGCGAAACGCAACCCGCGTCGTACGAACTGCAGGTTAGCAAGCACGAACACGGCTGTTGCCCTGCGCAGTGCACTCAGGGGCTATAGGGGAACGGTGCTGAGGTCCACGTAGCTAAGTTCTGCCTGTGCACAATGATCTCCCCGGCGGAAACAGGAACCTGGCAGTTGCTGTTTTCAATGGTGCCGTCCAGGCTGACACCGCCTCCTCGCACCTTTCTTGCCAGCTCCCCGGATACCACCTCCACTCCCACTCCCAGTTTCCAGCAGCCACCTTGAGAGGTGGTGAGAAGGGTGGTGGGCAGTTTCTGGCCTAGCTTACTCCTGCAGTGCTTGGTTCCCCACTCTGTGAATACCCCACCTGAAATCGGACTCTGGCTTGCCCTTAGGCACTAGAGAGCTACGGGGGGGGGGGGGGGGGGCTGCTGCATTTCAGCACTGGGGCGACAGGAGTGAACATAGGTTTTCTCCGGTGAGTTGGCAGAGAGCATTTCTTGTTGGGAGCTTTCGTTCAAGGAGGCCGGCAGTGTGGCCTACGTAGCGAGGCAAGCAGCCACCTGGAGCGGCGGTTTGAGAGTGGGCCGCTTCTGTTGGAGCTGCTCCGCTTCTGATCCAGCTCTCTGCTACAGCCTGGGAAAGCAGGAGCTGGACCCTCATGGGAGACCAGGGGAAAGCTGCTGGCTCCCGGTCTCGGGTCAGCGCAGAAGCTGGGGAAGTGCAGTCTGCGTGCATTGAGATAGGCGCTAGGCGAAACGAGCTGACCGGCACCGCGATACACGGAGCGAAACGCAACCCGCGTCGTACGAACTGCAGGTTAGCAAGCACGAACACGGCCGTTGCCCTGCGCAGTGCACTCAGGGGCTATAGGGGAACGGTGCTGAGGTCCACGTAGCTAAGTTCTGCCTGTGCACAATGATCTCCCCGGCGGAAACAGGAACCTGGCAGTTGCTGTTTTCAATGGTGCCGTCCAGGCTGACACCGCCTCCTCGCACCTTTCTTGCCAGCTCCCCGGATACCACCTCCACTCCCACTCCCAGTTTCCAGCAGCCACCTTGAGAGGTGGTGAGAAGGGTGGTGGGCAGTTTCTGGCCTAGCTTACTCCTGCAGTGCTTGGTTCCCCACTCTGTGAATACCCCACCTGAAATCGGACTCTGGCTTGCCCTTAGGCACTAGAGAGCTGGGGGGGGGGCCTGCTGCATTTCAGCACTGGGGCGACAGGAGTGAACATAGGTTTTCTCCGGTGAGTTGGCAGAGAGCATTTCTTGTTGGGAGCTTTCGTTCAAGGAGGCCGGCAGTGCGGCCTACGTAGCGAGGCAAGCAGCCACCTGGAGCGGCGGTTTGAGAGTGGGCCGCTTCTGTTGGAGCTGCTCCGCTTCTGATCCAGCTCTCTGCTACAGCCTGGGAAAGCAGGAGCTGGACCCTCATGGGAGACCAGGGGAAAGCTGCTGGCTCCCGGTCTCGGGTCAGCGCAGAAGCTGGGGAAGTGCAGTCTGCGTGCATTGAGATAGGCGCTAGGCGAAACGAGCTGACCGGCACCGCGATACACGGAGCGAAACGCAACCCGCGTCGTACGAACTGCAGGTTAGCAAGCACGAACACGGCCGTTGCCCTGCGCAGTGCACTCAGGGGCTATAGGGGAACGGTGCTGAGGTCCACGTAGCTAAGTTCTGCCTGTGCACAATGATCTCCCCGGCGGAAACAGGAACCTGGCAGTTGCTGTTTTCAATGGTGCCGTCCAGGCTGACACCGCCTCCTCGCACCTTTCTTGCCAGCTCCCCGGATACCACCTCCACTCCCACTCCCAGTTTCCAGCAGCCACCTTGAGAGGTGGTGAGAAGGGTGGTGGGCAGTTTCTGGCCTAGCTTACTCCTGCAGTGCTTGGTTCCCCACTCTGTGAATACCCCACCTGAAATCGGACTCTGGCTTGCCCTTAGGCACTAGAGAGCTACGGGGGGGGGGGGGGCTGCTGCATTTCAGCACTGGGGCGACAGGAGTGAACATAGGTTTTCTCCGGTGAGTTGGCAGAGAGCATTTCTTGTTGGGAGCTTTCGTTCAAGGAGGCCGGCAGTGCGGCCTACGTAGCGAGGCAAGCAGCCACCTGGAGCGGCGGTTTGAGAGTGGGCCGCTTCTGTTGGAGCTGCTCCGCTTCTGATCCAGCTCTCTGCTACAGCCTGGGAAAGCAGGAGCTGGACCCTCATGGGAGACCAGGGGAAAGCTGCTGGCTCCCGGTCTCGGGTCAGCGCAGAAGCTGGGGAAGTGCAGTCTGCGTGCATTGAGATAGGCGCTAGGCGAAACGAGCTGACCGGCACCGCGATACACGGAGCGAAACTCAACCCGCGTCGTACGAACTGCAGGTTAGCAAGCACGAACACGGCCGTTGCCCTGCGCAGTGCACTCAGGGGCTAATAGGGGAACGGTGCTGAGGTCCACGTAGCTAAGTTCTGCCTGTGCACAATGATCTCCCCGGCGGAAACAGGAACCTGGCAGTTGCTGTTTTCAATGGTGCCGTCCAGGCTGACACCGCCTCCTCGCACCTTTCTTGCCAGCTCCCCGGATACCACCTCCACTCCCACTCCCAGTTTCCAGCAGCCACCTTGAGAGGTGGTGAGAAGGGTGGTGGGCAGTTTCTGGCCTAGCTTACTCCTGCAGTGCTTGGTTCCCCACTCTGTGAATACCCCACCTGAAATTGGACTCTGGCTTGCCCTTAGGCACTAGAGAGCTAAGGGGAGGGGGGGGGGCTGCTGCATTTCAGCACTGGGGCGACAGGAGTGAACATAGGTTTTCTCCGGTGAGTTGGCAGAGAGCATTTCTTGTTGGGAGCTTTCGTTCAAGCAGGCCGGCAGTGCGGCCTACGTAGCGAGGCAAGCAGCCACCTGGAGCGGCGGTTTGAGAGTGGGCCGCTTCTGTTGGAACTGCTCCGCTTCTGATCCAGCTCTCTGCTACAGCCTGGGAAAGCAGGAGCTGGACCCTCATGGGAGACCAGGGGAAAGCTGCTGGCTCCCGGTCTCGGGTCAGCGCAGAAGCTGGGGAAGTGCAGTCTGCGTGCATTGAGATAGGCGCTAGGCGAAACGAGCTGACCGGCACCGCGATACACGGAGCGAAACGCAACCCGCGTCGTACGAACTGCAGGTTAGCAAGCACGAACACGGCTGTTGCCCTGCGCAGTGCACTCAGGGGCTATAGGGGAACGGTGCTGAGGTCCACGTAGCTAAGTTCTGCCTGTGCACAATGATCTCCCCCGCGGAAACAGGAACCTGGCAGTTGCTGTTTTCAATGGTGCCGTCCAGGCTGACACCGCCTCCTCGCACCTTTCTTGCCAGCTCCCCGGATACCACCTCCACTCCCACTCCCAGTTTCCAGCAGCCACCTTGAGAGGTGGTGAGAAGGGTGGTGGGCAGTTTCTGGCCTAGCTTACTCCTGCAGTGCTTGGTTCCCCACTCTGTGAATACCCCACCTGAAATCGGACTCTGGCTTGCCCTTAGGCACTAGAGAGCTAGGGGGGGGGGGGCCTGCTGCATTTCAGCACTGGGGCGACAGGAGTGAACATAGGTTTTCTCCGGTGAGTTGGCAGAGAGCATTTCTTGTTGGGAGCTTTCGTTCAAGGAGGCCGGCAGTGCGGCCTACGTAGCGAGGCAAGCAGCCACCTGGAGCGGCGGTTTGAGAGTGGGCCGCTTCTGTTGGAGCTGCTCCGCTTCTGATCCAGCTCTCTGCTACAGCCTGGGAAAGCAGGAGCTGGACCCTCATGGGAGACCAGGGGAAAGCTGCTGGCTCCCGGTCTCGGGTCAGCGCAGAAGCTGGGGAAGTGCAGTCTGCGTGCATTGAGATAGGCGCTAGGCGAAACGAGCTGACCGGCACCGCGATACACGGAGCGAAACTCAACCCGCGTCGTACGAACTGCAGGTTAGCAAGCACGAACACGGCCGTTGCCCTGCGCAGTGCACTCAGGGGCTAATAGGGGAACGGTGCTGAGGTCCACGTAGCTAAGTTCTGCCTGTGCACAATGATCTCCCCGGCGGAAACAGGAACCTGGCAGTTGCTGTTTTCAATGGTGCCGTCCAGGCTGACACCGCCTCCTCGCACCTTTCTTGCCAGCTCCCCGGATACCACCTCCACTCCCACTCCCAGTTTCCAGCAGCCACCTTGAGAGGTGGTGAGAAGGGTGGTGGGCAGTTTCTGGCCTAGCTTACTCCTGCAGTGCTTGGTTCCCCACTCTGTGAATACCCCACCTGAAATCGGACTCTGGCTTGCCCTTAGGCACTAGAGAGCTACGGGGGGGGGGGGGGGGGCTGCTGCATTTCAGCACTGGGGCGACAGGAGTGAACATAGGTTTTCTCCGGTGAGTTGGCAGAGAGCATTTCTTGTTGGGAGCTTTCGTTCAAGCAGGCCGGCAGTGCGGCCTACGTAGCGAGGCAAGCAGCCACCTGGAGCGGCGGTTTGAGAGTGGGCCGCTTCTGTTGGAGCTGCTCCGCTTCTGATCCAGCTCTCTGCTACAGCCTGGGAAAGCAGGAGCTGGACCCTCATGGGAGACCAGGGGAAAGCTGCTGGCTCCCGGTCTCGGGTCAGCGCAGAAGCTGGGGAAGTGCAGTCTGCGTGCATTGAGATAGGCGCTAGGCGAAACGAGCTGACCGGCACCGCGATACACGGAGCGAAACGCAACCCGCGTCGTACGAACTGCAGGTTAGCAAGCACGAACACGGCCGTTGCCCTGCGCAGTGCACTCAGGGGCTATAGGGGAACGGTGCTGAGGTCCACGTAGCTAAGTTCTGCCTGTGCACAATGATCTCCCCAGCGGAAACAGGAACCTGGCAGTTGCTGTTTTCAATGGTGCCGTCCAGGCTGACACCGCCTCCTCGCACCTTTCTTGCCAGCTCCCCGGATACCACCTCCACTCCCACTCCCAGTTTCCAGCAGCCACCTTGAGAGGTGGTGAGAAGGGTGGTGGGCAGTTTCTGGCCTAGCTTACTCCTGCAGTGCTTGGTTCCCCACTCTGTGAATACCCCACCTGAAATCGGACTCTGGCTTGCCCTTAGGCACTAGAGAGCTAAGGGGGGGGGGGCTGCTGCATTTCAGCACTGGGGCGACAGGAGTGAACATAGGTTTTCTCCGGTGAGTTGGCAGAGAGCATTTCTTGTTGGGAGCTTTCGTTCAAGCAGGCCGGCAGTGCGGCCTACGTAGCGAGGCAAGCAGCCACCTGGAGCGGCGGTTTGAGAGTGGGCCGCTTCTGTTGGAACTGCTCCGCTTCTGATCCAGCTCTCTGCTACAGCCTGGGAAAGCAGGAGCTGGACCCTCATGGGAGACCAGGGGAAAGCTGCTGGCTCCCGGTCTCGGGTCAGCGCAGAAGCTGGGGAAGTGCAGTCTGCGTGCATTGAGATAGGCGCTAGGCGAAACGAGCTGACCGGCACCGCGATACACGGAGCGAAACGCAACCCGCGTCGTACGAACTGCAGGTTAGCAAGCACGAACACGGCTGTTGCCCTGCGCAGTGCACTCAGGGGCTATAGGGGAACGGTGCTGAGGTCCACGTAGCTAAGTTCTGCCTGTGCACAATGATCTCCCCGGCGGAAACAGGAACCTGGCAGTTGCTGTTTTCAATGGTGCCGTCCAGGCTGACACCGCCTCCTCGCACCTTTCTTGCCAGCTCCCCGGATACCACCTCCACTCCCACTCCCAGTTTCCAGCAGCCACCTTGAGAGGTGGTGAGAAGGGTGGTGGGCAGTTTCTGGCCTAGCTTACTCCTGCAGTGCTTGGTTCCCCACTCTGTGAATACCCCACCTGAAATCGGACTCTGGCTTGCCCTTAGGCACTAGAGAGCTAGGGGGGGGGGGGCCTGCTGCATTTCAGCACTGGGGCGACAGGAGTGAACATAGGTTTTCTCCGGTGAGTTGGCAGAGAGCATTTCTTGTTGGGAGCTTTCGTTCAAGGAGGCCGGCAGTGCGGCCTACGTAGCGAGGCAAGCAGCCACCTGGAGCGGCGGTTTGAGAGTGGGCCGCTTCTGTTGGAGCTGCTCCGCTTCTGATCCAGCTCTCTGCTACAGCCTGGGAAAGCAGGAGCTGGACCCTCATGGGAGACCAGGGGAAAGCTGCTGGCTCCCGGTCTCGGGTCAGCGCAGAAGCTGGGGAAGTGCAGTCTGCGTGCATTGAGATAGGCGCTAGGCGAAACGAGCTGACCGGCACCGCGATACACGGAGCGAAACTCAACCCGCGTCGTACGAACTGCAGGTTAGCAAGCACGAACACGGCCGTTGCCCTGCGCAGTGCACTCAGGGGCTAATAGGGGAACGGTGCTGAGGTCCACGTAGCTAAGTTCTGCCTGTGCACAATGATCTCCCCGGCGGAAACAGGAACCTGGCAGTTGCTGTTTTCAATGGTGCCGTCCAGGCTGACACCGCCTCCTCGCACCTTTCTTGCCAGCTCCCCGGATACCACCTCCACTCCCACTCCCAGTTTCCAGCAGCCACCTTGAGAGGTGGTGAGAAGGGTGGTGGGCAGTTTCTGGCCTAGCTTACTCCTGCAGTGCTTGGTTCCCCACTCTGTGAATACCCCACCTGAAATCGGACTCTGGCTTGCCCTTAGGCACTAGAGAGCTACGGGGGGGGGGGGGGGCTGCTGCATTTCAGCACTGGGGCGACAGGAGTGAACATAGGTTTTCTCCGGTGAGTTGGCAGAGAGCATTTCTTGTTGGGAGCTTTCGTTCAAGGAGTCCGGCAGTGCGGCCTACGTAGCGAGGCAAGCAGCCACCTGGAGCGGCGGTTTGAGAGTGGGCCGCTTCTGTTGGAGCTGCTCCGCTTCTGATCCAGCTCTCTGCTACAGCCTGGGAAAGCAGGAGCTGGACCCTCATGGGAGACCAGGGGAAAGCTGCTGGCTCCCGGTCTCGGGTCAGCGCAGAAGCTGGGAAGTGCAGTCTGCGTGCATTGAGATAGGCGCTAGGCGAAACGAGCTGACCGGCACCGCGATACACGGAGCGAAACGCAACCCGCGTCGTACGAACTGCAGGTTAGCAAGCACGAACACGGCCGTTGCCCTGCGCAGTGCACTCAGGGGCTATAGGGGAACGGTGCTGAGGTCCACGTAGCTAAGTTCTGCCTGTGCACAATGATCTCCCCAGCGGAAACAGGAACCTGGCAGTTGCTGTTTTCAATGGTGCCGTCCAGGCTGACACCGCCTCCTCGCACCTTTCTTGCCAGCTCCCCGGATACCACCTCCACTCCCACTCCCAGTTTCCAGCAGCCACCTTGAGAGGTGGTGAGAAGGGTGGTGGGCAGTTTCTGGCCTAGCTTACTCCTGCAGTGCTTGGTTCCCCACTCTGTGAATACCCCACCTGAAATCGGACTCTGGCTTGCCCTTAGGCACTAGAGAGCTACGGGGGGGGGGGGGGGCTGCTGCATTTCAGCACTGGGGCGACAGGAGTGAACATAGGTTTTCTCCGGTGAGTTGGCAGAGAGCATTTCTTGTTGGGAGCTTTCGTTCAAGGAGGCCGGCAGTGCGGCCTACGTAGCGAGGCAAGCAGCCACCTGGAGCGGCGGTTTGAGAGTGGGCCGCTTCTGTTGGAGCTGCTCCGCTTCTGATCCAGCTCTCTGCTACAGCCTGGAAAGCAGGAGCTGGACCCTCATGGGAGACCAGGGGAAAGCTGCTGGCTCCCGGTCTCGGGTCAGCGCAGAAGCTGGGAAGTGCAGTCTGCGTGCATTGAGATAGGCGCTAGGCGAAACGAGCTGACCGGCACCGCGATACACGGAGCGAAACGCAACCCGCGTCGTACGAACTGCAGGTTAGCAAGCACGAACACGGCCGTTGCCCTGCGCAGTGCACTCAGGGGCTATAGGGGAACGGTGCTGAGGTCCACGTAGCTAAGTTCTGCCTGTGCACAATGATCTCCCCAGCGGAAACAGGAACCTGGCAGTTGCTGTTTTCAATGGTGCCGTCCAGGCTGACACCGCCTCCTCGCACCTTTCTTGCCAGCTCCCCGGATACCACCTCCACTCCCACTCCCAGTTTCCAGCAGCCACCTTGAGAGGTGGTGAGAAGGGTGGTGGGCAGTTTCTGGCCTAGCTTACTCCTGCAGTGCTTGGTTCCCCACTCTGTGAATACCCCACCTGAAATCGGACTCTGGCTTGCCCTTAGGCACTAGAGAGCTACGGGGGGGGGGGGCGGCTGCTGCATTTCAGCACTGGGGCGACAGGAGTGAACATAGGTTTTCTCCGGTGAGTTGGCAGAGAGCATTTCTTGTTGGGAGCTTTCGTTCAAGGAGGCCGGCAGTGCGGCCTACGTAGCGAGGCAAGCAGCCACCTGGAGCGGCGGTTTGAGAGTGGGCCGCTTCTGTTGGAGCTGCTCCGCTTCTGATCCAGCTCTCTGCTACAGCCTGGGAAAGCAGGAGCTGGACCCTCATGGGAGACCAGGGGAAAGCTGCTGGCTCCCGGTCTCGGGTCAGCGCAGAAGCTGGGGAAGTGCAGTCTGCGTGCATTGAGATAGGCGCTAGGCGAAACGAGCTGACCGGCACCGCGATACACGGAGCGAAACTGAACCCGCGTCGTACAAACTGCAGGTTAGCAAGCACGAACACGGCCGTTGCCCTGCGCAGTGCACTCAGGGGCTAATAGGGGAACGGTGCTGAGGTCCACGTAGCTAAGTTCTGCCTGTGCACAATGATCTCCCCGGCGGAAACAGGAACCTGGCAGTTGCTGTTTTCAATGGTGCCGTCCAGGCTGACACCGCCTCCTCGCACCTTTCTTGCCAGCTCCCCGGATACCACCTCCACTCCCACTCCCAGTTTCCAGCAGCCACCTTGAGAGGTGGTGAGAAGGGTGGTGGGCAGTTTCTGGCCTAGCTTACTCCTGCAGTGCTTGGTTCCCCACTCTGTGAATACCCCACCTGAAATTGGACTCTGGCTTGCCCTTAGGCACTAGAGAGCTACGGGGGGGGGGGGGGGGGGCTGCTGCATTTCAGCACTGGGGCGACAGGAGTGAACATAGGTTTTCTCCGGTGAGTTGGCAGAGAGCATTTCTTGTTGGGAGCTTTCGTTCAAGGAGGCCGGCAGTGCGGCCTACGTAGCGAGGCAAGCAGCCACCTGGAGCGGCGGTTTGAGAGTGGGCCGCTTCTGTTGGAGCTGCTCCGCTTCTGATCCAGCTCTCTGCTACAGCCTGGGAAAGCAGGAGCTGGACCCTCATGGGAGACCAGGGGAAAGCTGCTGGCTCCCGGTCTCGGGTCAGCGCAGAAGCTGGGGAAGTGCAGTCTGCGTGCATTGAGATAGGCGCTAGGCGAAACGAGCTGACCGGCACCGCGATACACGGAGCGAAACGCAACCCGCGTCGTACGAACTGCAGGTTAGCAAGCACGAACACGGCTGTTGCCCTGCGCAGTGCACTCAGGGGCTATAGGGGAACGGTGCTGAGGTCCACGTAGCTAAGTTCTGCCTGTGCACAATGATCTCCCCGGCGGAAACAGGAACCTGGCAGTTGCTGTTTTCAATGGTGCCGTCCAGGGTGACACCGCCTCCTCGCACCTTTCTTGCCAGCTCCCCGGATACCACCTCCACTCCCACTCCCAGTTTCCAGCAGCCACCTTGAGAGGTGGTGAGAAGGGTGGTGGGCAGTTTCTGGCCTAGCTTACTCCTGCAGTGCTTGGTTCCCCACTCTGTGAATACCCCACCTGAAATCAGACTCTGGCTTGCCCTTAGGCACTAGAGAGCTAGGGGGGGGGGGCCTGCTGCATTTCAGCACTGGGGCGACAGGAGTGAACATAGGTTTTCTCCGGTGAGTTGGCAGAGAGCATTTCTTGTTGGGAGCTTTCGTTCAAGGAGGCCGGCAGTGCGGCCTACGTAGCGAGGCAAGCAGCCACCTGGAGCGGCGGTTTGAGAGTGGGCCGCTTCTGTTGGAGCTGCTCCGCTTCTGATCCAGCTCTCTGCTACAGCCTGGGAAAGCAGGAGCTGGACCCTCATGGGAGACCAGGGGAAAGCTGCTGGCTCCCGGTCTCGGGTCAGCGCAGAAGCTGGGGAAGTGCAGTCTGCGTGCATTGAGATAGGCGCTAGGCGAAACGAGCTGACCGGCACCGCGATACACGGAGCGAAACTCAACCCGCGTCGTACGAACTGCAGGTTAGCAAGCACGAACACGGCCGTTGCCCTGCGCAGTGCACTCAGGGGCTAATAGGGGAACGGTGCTGAGGTCCACGTAGCTAAGTTCTGCCTGTGCACAATGATCTCCCCGGCGGAAACAGGAACCTGGCAGTTGCTGTTTTCAATGGTGCCGTCCAGGCTGACACCGCCTCCTCGCACCTTTCTTGCCAGCTCCCCGGATACCACCTCCACTCCCACTCCCAGTTTCCAGCAGCCACCTTGAGAGGTGGTGAGAAGGGTGGTGGGCAGTTTCTGGCCTAGCTTACTCCTGCAGTGCTTGGTTCCCCACTCTGTGAATACCCCACCTGAAATCGGACTCTGGCTTGCCCTTAGGCACTAGAGAGCTACGGGGGGGGGGGGCTGCTGCATTTCAGCACTGGGGCGACAGGAGTGAACATAGGTTTTCTCCGGTGAGTTGGCAGAGAGCATTTCTTGTTGGGAGCTTTCGTTCAAGGAGGCCGGCAGTGCGGCCTACGTAGCGAGGCAAGCAGCCACCTGGAGCGGCGGTTTGAGAGTGGGCCGCTTCTGTTGGAGCTGCTCCGCTTCTGATCCAGCTCTCTGCTACAGCCTGGGAAAGCAGGAGCTGGACCCTCATGGGAGACCAGGGGAAAGCTGCTGGCTCCCGGTCTCGGGTCAGCGCAGAAGCTGGGGAAGTGCAGTCTGCGTGCATTGAGATAGGCGCTAGGCGAAACGAGCTGACCGGCACCGCGATACACGGAGCGAAACGCAACCCGCGTCGTACGAACTGCAGGTTAGCAAGCACGAACACGGCCGTTGCCCTGCGCAGTGCACTCAGGGGCTATAGGGGAACGGTGCTGAGGTCCACGTAGCTAAGTTCTGCCTGTGCACAATGATCTCCCCAGCGGAAACAGGAACCTGGCAGTTGCTGTTTTCAATGGTGCCGTCCAGGCTGACACCGCCTCCTCGCACCTTTCTTGCCAGCTCCCCGGATACCACCTCCACTCCCACTCCCAGTTTCCAGCAGCCACCTTGAGAGGTGGTGAGAAGGGTGGTGGGCAGTTTCTGGCCTAGCTTACTCCTGCAGTGCTTGGTTCCCCACTCTGTGAATACCCCACCTGAAATCGGACTCTGGCTTGCCCTTAGGCACTAGAGAGCTAAGGGGGGGGGGGGTGCTGCATTTCAGCACTGGGGCGACAGGAGTGAACATAGGTTTTCTCCGGTGAGTTGGCAGAGAGCATTTCTTGTTGGGAGCTTTCGTTCAAGGAGGCCGGCAGTGCGGCCTACGTAGCGAGGCAAGCAGCCACCTGGAGCGGCGGTTTGAGAGTGGGCCGCTTCTGTTGGAGCTGCTCCGCTTCTGATCCAGCTCTCTGCTACAGCCTGGGAAAGCAGGAGCTGGACCCTCATGGGAGACCAGGGGAAAGCTGCTGGTTCCCGGTCTCGGGTCAGCGCAGAAGCTGGGGAAGTGCAGTCTGCGTGCACTGAGATAGGCGCTAGGCGAAACGAGCTGACCGGCACCGCGATACACGGAGCGAAACGCAACCCGCGTCGTACGAACTGCAGGTTAGCAAGCACGAACATGGCCGTTGCCCTGCGCAGTGCACTCAGGGGCTATAGGGGAACGGTGCTGAGGTCCACGTAGCTAAGTTCTGCCTGTGCACAATGATCTCCCCGGCGGAAACAGGAACCTGGCAGTTGCTGTTTTCAATGGTGCCGTCCAGGCTGACACCGCCTCCTCGCACCTTTCTTGCCAGCTCCCCGGATACCACCTCCACTCCCACTCCCAGTTTCCAGCAGCCACCTTGAGAGGTGGTGAGAAGGGTGGTGGGCAGTTTCTGGCCTAGCTTACTCCTGCAGTGCTTGGTTCCCCACTCTGTGAATACCCCACCTGAAATCGGACTCTGGCTTGCCCTTAGGCACTAGAGAGCTACGGGGGGGGGGGGCTGCTGCATTTCAGCACTGGGGCGACAGGAGTGAACATAGGTTTTCTCCGGTGAGTTGGCAGAGAGCATTTCTTGTTGGGAGCTTTCGTTCAAGGAGGCCGGCAGTGCGGCCTACGTAGCGAGGCAAGCAGCCACCTGGAGCGGCGGTTTGAGAGTGGGCCGCTTCTGTTGGAGCTGCTCCGCTTCTGATCCAGCTCTCTGCTACAGCCTGGGAAAGCAGGAGCTGGACCCTCATGGGAGACCAGGGGAAAGCTGCTGGCTCCCGGTCTCGGGTCAGCGCAGAAGCTGGGGAAGTGCAGTCTGCGTGCATTGAGATAGGCGCTAGGCGAAACGAGCTGACCGGCACCGCGATACACGGAGCGAAACGCAACCCGCGTCGTACGAACTGCAGGTTAGCAAGCACGAACACGGCCGTTGCCCTGCGCAGTGCACTCAGGGGCTATAGGGGAACGGTGCTGAGGTCCACGTAGCTAAGTTCTGCCTGTGCACAATGATCTCCCCGGCGGAAACAGGAACCTGGCAGTTGCTGTTTTCAATGGTGCCGTCCAGGCTGACACCGCCTCCTCGCACCTTTCTTGCCAGCTCCCCGGATACCACCTCCACTCCCACTCCCAGTTTCCAGCAGCCACCTTGAGAGGTGGTGAGAAGGGTGGTGGGCAGTTTCTGGCCTAGCTTACTCCTGCAGTGCTTGGTTCCCCACTCTGTGAATACCCCACCTGAAATCGGACTCTGGCTTGCCCTTAGGCACTAGAGAGCTACGGGGGGGGGGGGGGGCTGCTGCATTTCAGCACTGGGGCGACAGGAGTGAACATAGGTTTTCTCCGGTGAGTTGGCAGAGAGCATTTCTTGTTGGGAGCTTTCGTTCAAGGAGGCCGGCAGTGCGGCCTACGTAGCGAGGCAAGCAGCCACCTGGAGCGGCGGTTTGAGAGTGGGCCGCTTCTGTTGGAGCTGCTCCGCTTCTGATCCAGCTCTCTGCTACAGCCTGGGAAAGCAGGAGCTGGACCCTCATGGGAGACCAGGGAAAGCTGCTGGCTCCCGGTCTCGGGTCAGCGCAGAAGCTGGGGAAGTGCAGTCTGCGTGCATTGAGATAGGCACTAGGCGAAACGAGCTGACCGGCACCGCGATACACGGAGCGAAACGCAACCCGCGTCGTACGAACTGCAGGTTAGCAAGCACGAACACGGCCGTTGCCCTGCGCAGTGCACTCAGGGGCTATAGGGGAACGGTGCTGAGGTCCACGTAGCTAAGTTCTGCCTGTGCACAATGATCTCCCCGGCGGAAACAGGAACCTGGCAGTTGCTGTTTTCAATGGTGCCGTCCAGGCTGACACCGCCTCCTCGCACCTTTCTTGCCAGCTCCCCGGATACCACCTCCACTCCCACTCCCAGTTTCCAGCAGCCACCTTGAGAGGTGGTGAGAAGGGTGGTGGGCAGTTTCTGGCCTAGCTTACTCCTGCAGTGCTTGGTTCCCCACTCTGTGAATACCCCACCTGAAATCGGACTCTGGCTTGCCCTTAGGCACTAGAGAGCTACTGGGGTGGGGGGGGCTGCTGCATTTCAGCACTGGGGCGACAGGAGTGAACATAGGTTTTCTCCGGTGAGTTGGCAGAGAGCATTTCTTGTTGGGAGCTTTCGTTCAAGGAGGCCGGCAGTGCGGCCTACGTAGCGAGGCAAGCAGCCACCTGGAGCGGCGGTTTGAGAGTGGGCCGCTTCTGTTGGAGCTGCTCCGCTTCTGATCCAGCTCTCTGCTACAGCCTGGGAAAGCAGGAGCTGGACCCTCATGGGAGACCAGGGGAAAGCTGCTGGCTCCCGGTCTCGGGTCAGCGCAGAAGCTGGGGAAGTGCAGTCTGCGTGCATTGAGATAGGCGCTAGGCGAAACGAGCTGACCGGCACCGCGATACACGGAGCGAAACTCAACCCGCGTCGTACGAACTGCAGGTTAGCAAGCACGAACACGGCCATTGCCCTGCGCAATGCACTCAGGGGCTAATAGGGGAACGGTGCTGAGGTCCACGTAGCTAAGTTCTGCCTGTGCACAATGATCTCCCCGGCGGGAAACAGGAACCTGGCAGTTGCTGTTTTCAATGGTGCCGTCCAGGCTGACACCGCCTCCTCGCACCTTTCTTGCCAGCTCCCCGGATACCACCTCCACTCCACTCCAGTTTCCAGCAGCCACCTTGAGAGGTGGTGAGAAGGGTGGTGGGCAGTTTCTGGCCTAGCTTACTCCTGCAGTGCTTGGTTCCCCACTCTGTGAATACCCCACCTGAAATCGGACTCTGGCTTGCCCTTAGGCACTAGAGAGCTAAGGGGGGGGGGCCTGCTGCATTTCAGCACTGGGGCGACAGGAGTGAACATAGGTTTTCTCCGGTGAGTTGGCAGAGAGCATTTCTTGTTGGGAGCTTTCGTTCAAGGAGGCCGGCAGTGCGGCCTACGTAGCGAGGCAAGCAGCCACCTGGAGCGGCGGTTTGAGAGTGGGCCGCTTCTGTTGGAGCTGCTCCGCTTCTGATCCAGCTCTCTGCTACAGCCTGGGAAAGCAGGAGCTGGACCCTCATGGGAGACCAGGGGAAAGCTGCTGGCTCCCGGTCTCGGGTCAGCGCAGAAGTTGGGGAAGTGCAGTCTGCGTGCATTGAGATAGGCGCTAGGCGAAACGAGCTGACCGGCACCGCGATACACGGAGCGAAACTCAACCCGCGTCGTACGAACTGCAGGTTAGCAAGCACGAACACGGCCGTTGCCCTGCGCAGTGCACTCAGGGGCTAATAGGGGAACGGTGCTGAGGTCCACGTAGCTAAGTTCTGCCTGTGCACAATGATCTCCCCGGCGGAAACAGGAACCTGGCAGTTGCTGTTTTCAATGGTGCCGTCCAGGCTGACACCGCCTCCTCGCACCTTTCTTGCCAGCTCCCCGGATACCACCTCCACTCCCACTCCCAGTTTCCAGCAGCCACCTTGAGAGGTGGTGAGAAGGGTGGTGGGCAGTTTCTGGCCTAGCTTACTCCTGCAGTGCTTGGTTCCCCACTCTGTGAATACCCCACCTGAAATCGGACTCTGGCTTGCCCTTAGGCACTAGAGAGCTACGGGGGGGGGGGGGGGGGCTGCTGCATTTCAGCACTGGGGCGACAGGAGTGAACATAGGTTTTCTCCGGTGAGTTGGCAGAGAGCATTTCTTGTTGGGAGCTTTCGTTCAAGGAGGCCGGCAGTGCGGCCTACGTAGCGAGGCAAGCAGCCACCTGGAGCGGCGGTTTGAGAGTGGGCCGCTTCTGTTGGAGCTGCTCCGCTTCTGATCCAGCTCTCTGCTACAGCCTGGGAAAGCAGGAGCTGGACCCTCATGGGAGACCAGGGGAAAGCTGCTGGCTCCCGGTCTCGGGTCAGCGCAGAAGCTGGGGAAGTGCAGTCTGCGTGCATTGAGATAGGCGCTAGGCGAAACGAGCTGACCGGCACCGCGATACACGGAGCGAAACGCAACCCGCGTCGTACGAACTGCAGGTTAGCAAGCACGAACACGGCCGTTGCCCTGCGCAGTGCACTCAGGGGCTATAGGGGAACGGTGCTGAGGTCCACGTAGCTAAGTTCTGCCTGTGCACAATGATCTCCCCAGCGGAAACAGGAACCTGGCAGTTGCTGTTTTCAATGGTGCCGTCCAGGCTGACACCGCCTCCTCGCACCTTTCTTGCCAGCTCCCCGGATACCACCTCCACTCCCACTCCCAGTTTCCAGCAGCCACCTTGAGAGGTGGTGAGAAGGGTGGTGGGCAGTTTCTGGCCTAGCTTACTCCTGCAGTGCTTGGTTCCCCACTCTGTGAATACCCCACCTGAAATCGGACTCTGGCTTGCCCTTAGGCACTAGAGAGCTAAGGGGGGGGGGCTGCTGCATTTCAGCACTGGGGCGACAGGAGTGAACATAGGTTTTCTCCGGTGAGTTGGCAGAGAGCATTTCTTGTTGGGAGCTTTCGTTCAAGGAGGCCGGCAGTGCGGCCTACGTAGCGAGGCAAGCAGCCACCTGGAGCGGCGGTTTGAGAGTGGGCCGCTTCTGTTGGAGCTGCTCCGCTTCTGATCCAGCTCTCTGCTACAGCCTGGGAAAGCAGGAGCTGGACCCTCATGGGAGACCAGGGGAAAGCTGCTGGTTCCCGGTCTCGGGTCAGCGCAGAAGCTGGGGAAGTGCAGTCTGCGTGCACTGAGATAGGCGCTAGGCGAAACGAGCTGACCGGCACCGCGATACACGGAGCGAAACGCAACCCGCGTCGTACGAACTGCAGGTTAGCAAGCACGAACACGGCCGTTGCCCTGCGCAGTGCACTCAGGGGCTATAGGGGAACGGTGCTGAGGTCCACGTAGCTAAGTTCTGCCTGTGCACAATGATCTCCCCGGCGGAAACAGGAACCTGGCAGTTGCTGTTTTCAATGGTGCCGTCCAGGCTGACACCGCCTCCTCGCACCTTTCTTGCCAGCTCCCCGGATACCACCTCCACTCCCACTCCCAGTTTCCAGCAGCCACCTTGAGAGGTGGTGAGAAGGGTGGTGGGCAGTTTCTGGCCTAGCTTACTCCTGCAGTGCTTGGTTCCCCACTCTGTGAATACCCCACCTGAAATCGGACTCTGGCTTGCCCTTAGGCACTAGAGAGCTACGGGGGGGGGGGGGGCTGCTGCATTTCAGCACTGGGGCGACAGGAGTGAACATAGGTTTTCTCCGGTGAGTTGGCAGAGAGCATTTCTTGTTGGGAGCTTTCGTTCAAGGAGGCCGGCAGTGCGGCCTACGTAGCGAGGCAAGCAGCCACCTGGAGCGGCGGTTTGAGAGTGGGCCGCTTCTGTTGGAGCTGCTCCGCTTCTGATCCAGCTCTCTGCTACAGCCTGGGAAAGCAGGAGCTGGACCCTCATGGGAGACCAGGGGAAAGCTGCTGGCTCCGGTCTCGGGTCAGCGCAGAAGCTGGGGAAGTGCAGTCTGCGTGCATTGAGATAGGCGCTAGGCGAAACGAGCTGACCGGCACCGCGATACACGGAGCGAAACGCAACCCGCGTCGTACGAACTGCAGGTTAGCAAGCACGAACACGGCCGTTGCCCTGCGCAGTGCACTCAGGGGCTATAGGGGAACGGTGCTGAGGTCCACGTAGCTAAGTTCTGCCTGTGCACAATGATCTCCCCGGCGGAAACAGGAACCTGGCAGTTGCTGTTTTCAATGGTGCCGTCCAGGCTGACACCGCCTCCTCGCACCTTTCTTGCCAGCTCCCCGGATACCACCTCCACTCCCACTCCCAGTTTCCAGCAGCCACCTTGAGAGGTGGTGAGAAGGGTGGTGGGCAGTTTCTGGCCTAGCTTACTCCTGCAGTGCTTGGTTCCCCACTCTGTGAATACCCCACCTGAAATCGGACTCTGGCTTGCCCTTAGGCACTAGAGAGCTACGGGGGGGGGGGGCTGCTGCATTTCAGCACTGGGGCGACAGGAGTGAACATAGGTTTTCTCCGGTGAGTTGGCAGAGAGCATTTCTTGTTGGGAGCTTTCGTTCAAGGAGGCCGGCAGTGCGGCCTACGTAGCGAGGCAAGCAGCCACCTGGAGCGGCGGTTTGAGAGTGGGCCGCTTCTGTTGGAGCTGCTCCGCTTCTGATCCAGCTCTCTGCTACAGCCTGGGAAAGCAGGAGCTGGACCCTCATGGGAGACCAGGGGAAAGCTGCTGGCTCCCGGTCTCGGGTCAGCGCAGAAGCTGGGAAGTGCAGTCTGCGTGCATTGAGATAGGCGCTAGGCGAAACGAGCTGACCGGCACCGCGATACATGGAGCGAAAGTCAACCCGCGTCGTACGAACTGCAGGTTAGCAAGCACGAACACGGCCGTTGCCCTGCGCAGTGCACTCAGGGGCTAATAGGGGAACGGTGCTGAGGTCCACGTAGCTAAGTTCTGCCTGTGCACAATGATCTCCCCGGCGGAAACAGGAACCTGGCAGTTGCTGTTTTCAATGGTGCCGTCCAGGCTGACACCGCCTCCTCGCACCTTTCTTGCCAGCTCCCCGGATACCACCTCCACTCCCACTCCCAGTTTCCAGCAGCCACCTTGAGAGGTGGTGAGAAGGGTGGTGGGCAGTTTCTGGCCTAGCTTACTCCTGCAGTGCTTGGTTCCCCACTCTGTGAATACCCCACCTGAAATCGGACTCTGGCTTGCCCTTAGGCACTAGAGAGCTACTGGGGTGGGGGGGCTGCTGCATTTCAGCACTGGGGCGACAGGAGTGAACATAGGTTTTCTCCGGTGAGTTGGCAGAGAGCATTTCTTGTTGGGAGCTTTCGTTCAAGGAGGCCGGCAGTGCGGCCTACGTAGCGAGGCAAGCAGCCACCTGGAGCGGCGGTTTGAGAGTGGGCCGCTTCTGTTGGAGCTGCTCCGCTTCTGATCCAGCTCTCTGCTACAGCCTGGGAAAGCAGGAGCTGGACCCTCATGGGAGACCAGGGGAAAGCTGCTGGCTCCCGGTCTCGGGTCAGCGCAGAAGCTGGGGAAGTGCAGTCTGCGTGCATTGAGATAGGCGCTAGGCGAAACGAGCTGACCGGCACCGCGATACACGGAGCGAAACTCAACCCGCGTCGTACGAACTGCAGGTTAGCAAGCACGAACACGGCCATTGCCCTGCGCAGTGCACTCAGGGGCTAATAGGGGAACGGTGCTGAGGTCCACGTAGCTAAGTTCTGCCTGTGCACAATGATCTCCCCGGCGGAAACAGGAACCTGGCAGTTGCTGTTTTCAATGGTGCCGTCCAGGCTGACACCGCCTCCTCGCACCTTTCTTGCCAGCTCCCCGGATACCACCTCCACTCCCACTCCCAGTTTCCAGCAGCCACCTTGAGAGGTGGTGAGAAGGGTGGTGGGCAGTTTCTGGCCTAGCTTACTCCTGCAGTGCTTGGTTCCCCACTCTGTGAATACCCCACCTGAAATCGGACTCTGGCTTGCCCTTAGGCACTAGAGAGCTAAGGGGGGGGGGCCTGCTGCATTTCAGCACTGGGGCGACAGGAGTGAACATAGGTTTTCTCCGGTGAGTTGGCAGAGAGCATTTCTTGTTGGGAGCTTTCGTTCAAGGAGGCCGGCAGTGCGGCCTACGTAGCGAGGCAAGCAGCCACCTGGAGCGGCGGTTTGAGAGTGGGCCGCTTCTGTTGGAGCTGCTCCGCTTCTGATCCAGCTCTCTGCTACAGCCTGGGAAAGCAGGAGCTGGACCCTCATGGGAGACCAGGGGAAAGCTGCTGGCTCCCGGTCTCGGGTCAGCGCAGAAGTTGGGGAAGTGCAGTCTGCGTGCATTGAGATAGGCGCTAGGCGAAACGAGCTGACCGGCACCGCGATACACGGAGCGAAACTCAACCCGCGTCGTACGAACTGCAGGTTAGCAAGCACGAACACGGCCGTTGCCCTGCGCAGTGCACTCAGGGGCTAATAGGGGAACGGTGCTGAGGTCCACGTAGCTAAGTTCTGCCTGTGCACAATGATCTCCCCGGCGGAAACAGGAACCTGGCAGTTGCTGTTTTCAATGGTGCCGTCCAGGCTGACACCGCCTCCTCGCACCTTTCTTGCCAGCTCCCCGGATACCACCTCCACTCCCACTCCCAGTTTCCAGCAGCCACCTTGAGAGGTGGTGAGAAGGGTGGTGGGCAGTTTCTGGCCTAGCTTACTCCTGCAGTGCTTGGTTCCCCACTCTGTGAATACCCCACCTGAAATCGGACTCTGGCTTGCCCTTAGGCACTAGAGAGCTAAGGGGGGGGGCTGCTGCATTTCAGCACTGGGGCGACAGGAGTGAACATAGGTTTTCTCCGGTGAGTTGGCAGAGAGCATTTCTTGTTGGGAGCTTTCGTTCAAGGAGGCCGGCAGTGCGGCCTACGTAGCGAGGCAAGCAGCCACCTGGAGCGGCGGTTTGAGAGTGGGCCGCTTCTGTTGGAGCTGCTCCGCTTCTGATCCAGCTCTCTGCTACAGCCTGGGAAAGCAGGAGCTGGACCCTCATGGGAGACCAGGGGAAAGCTGCTGGCTCCCGGTCTCGGGTCAGCGCAGAAGCTGGGGAAGTGCAGTCTGCGTGCATTGAGATAGGCGCTAGGCGAAACGAGCTGACCGGCACCGCGATACACGGAGCGAAACGCAACCCGCGTCGTACGAACTGCAGGTTAGCAAGCACGAACACGGCCGTTGCCCTGCGCAGTGCACTCAGGGGCTATAGGGGAACGGTGCTGAGGTCCACGTAGCTAAGTTCTGCCTGTGCACAATGATCTCCCCGGCGGAAACAGGAACCTGGCAGTTGCTGTTTTCAATGGTGCCGTCCAGGCTGACACCGCCTCCTCGCACCTTTCTTGCCAGCTCCCCGGATACCACCTCCACTCCCACTCCCAGTTTCCAGCAGCCACCTTGAGAGGTGGTGAGAAGGGTGGTGGGCAGTTTCTGGCCTAGCTTACTCCTGCAGTGCTTGGTTCCCCACTCTGTGAATACCCCACCTGAAATCGGACTCTGGCTTGCCCTTAGGCACTAGAGAGCTAAGGGGGGGGGGGCTGCTGCATTTCAGCACTGGGGCGACAGGAGTGAACATAGGTTTTCTCCGGTGAGTTGGCAGAGAGCATTTCTTGTTGGGAGCTTTCGTTCAAGGAGGCCGGCAGTGCGGCCTACGTAGCGAGGCAAGCAGCCACCTGGAGCGGCGGTTTGAGAGTGGGCCGCTTCTGTTGGAGCTGCTCCGCTTCTGATCCAGCTCTCTGCTACAGCCTGGGAAAGCAGGAGCTGGACCCTCATGGGAGACCAGGGGAAAGCTGCTGGCTCCCGGTCTCGGGTCAGCGCAGAAGCTGGGGAAGTGCAGTCTGCGTGCATTGAGATAGGCGCTAGGCGAAACGAGCTGTCCGGCACCGCGATACACGGAGCGAAACGCAACCCGCGTCGTACGAACTGCAGGTTAGCAAGCACGAACACGGCCGTTGCCCTGCGCAGTGCACTCAGGGGCTATAGGGGAACGGTGCTGAGGTCCACGTAGCTAAGTTCTGCCTGTGCACAATGATCTCCCCGGCGGAAACAGGAACCTGGCAGTTGCTGTTTTCAATGGTGCCGTCCAGGCTGACACCGCCTCCTCGCACCTTTCTTGCCAGCTCCCCGGATACCACCTCCACTCCCACTCCCAGTTTCCAGCAGCCACCTTGAGAGGTGGTGAGAAGGGTGGTGGGCAGTTTCTGGCCTAGCTTACTCCTGCAGTGCTTGGTTCCCCACTCTGTGAATACCCCACCTGAAATCGGACTCTGGCTTGCCCTTAGGCACTAGAGAGCTAAGGGGGGGAGGGCTGCTGCATTTCAGCACTGGGGCGACAGGAGTGAACATAGGTTTTCTCCGGTGAGTTGGCAGAGAGCATTTCTTGTTGGGAGCTTTCGTTCAAGGAGGCCGGCAGTGCGGCCTACATAGCGAGGCAAGCAGCCACCTGGAGCGGCGGTTTGAGAGTGGGCCGCTTCTGTTGGAGCTGCTCCGCTTCTGATCCAGCTCTCTGCTACAGCCTGGGAAAGCAGGAGCTGGACCCTCATGGGAGACCAGGGGAAAGCTGCTGGTTCCCGGTCTCGGGTCAGCGCAGAAGCTGGGGAAGTGCAGTCTGCGTGCATTGAGATAGGCGCTAGGCGAAACGAGCTGACCGGCACCGCGATACACGGAGCGAAACGCAACCCGCGTCGTACGAACTGCAGGTTAGCAAGCACGAACACGGCCGTTGCCCTGCGCAGTGCACTCAGGGGCTATAGGGGAACGGTGCTGAGGTCCACGTAGCTAAGTTCTGCCTGTGCACAATGATCTCCCCGGCGGAAACAGGAACCTGGCAGTTGCTGTTTTCAATGGTGCCGTCCAGGCTGACACCGCCTCCTCGCACCTTTCTTGCCAGCTCCCCGGATACCACCTCCACTCCCACTCCAGTTTCCAGCAGCCACCTTGAGAGGTGGTGAGAAGGGTGGTGGGCAGTTTCTGGCCTAGCTTACTCCTGCAGTGCTTGGTTCCCCACTCTGTGAATACCCCACCTGAAATCGGACTCTGGCTTGCCCTTAGGCACTAGAGAGCTGGGGGGGGGGGGCCTGCTGCATTTCAGCACTGGGGCGACAGGAGTGAACATAGGTTTTCTCCGGTGAGTTGGCAGAGAGCATTTCTTGTTGGGAGCTTTCGTTCAAGGAGGCCGGCAGTGCGGCCTACGTAGCGAGGCAAGCAGCCACCTGGAGCGGCGGTTTGAGAGTGGGCCGCTTCTGTTGGAGCTGCTCCGCTTCTGATCCAGCTCTCTGCTACAGCCTGGGAAAGCAGGAGCTGGACCCTCATGGGAGACCAGGGGAAAGCTGCTGGCTCCCGGTCTCGGGTCAGCGCAGAAGCTGGGGAAGTGCAGTCTGCGTGCATTGAGATAGGCGCTAGGCGAAACGAGCTGACCGGCACCGCGATACACGGAGCGAAAGTCAACCCGCGTCGTACGAACTGCAGGTTAGCAAGCACGAACACGGCCGTTGCCCTGCGCAGTGCACTCAGGGGCTAATAGGGGAACGGTGCTGAGGTCCACGTAGCTAAGTTCTGCCTGTGCACAATGATCTCCCCGGCGGAAACAGGAACCTGGCAGTTGCTGTTTTCAATGGTGCCGTCCAGGCTGACACCGCCTCCTCGCACCTTTCTTGCCAGCTCCCCGGATACCACCTCCACTCCCACTCCCAGTTTCCAGCAGCCACCTTGAGAGGTGGTGAGAAGGGTGGTGGGCAGTTTCTGGCCTAGCTTACTCCTGCAGTGCTTGGTTCCCCACTCTGTGAATACCCCACCTGAAATCGGACTCTGGCTTGCCCTTAGGCACTAGAGAGCTAAGGGGGGGGGGGGCTGCTGCATTTCAGCACTGGGGCGACAGGAGTGAACATAGGTTTTCTCCGGTGAGTTGGCAGAGAGCATTTCTTGTTGGGAGCTTTCGTTCAAGGAGGCCGGCAGTGCGGCCTACGTAGCGAGGCAAGCAGCCACCTGGAGCGGCGGTTTGAGAGTGGGCCGCTTCTGTTGGAGCTGCTCCGCTTCTGATCCAGCTCTCTGCTACAGCCTGGGAAAGCAGGAGCTGGACCCTCATGGGAGACCAGGGGAAAGCTGCTGGCTCCCGGTCTCGGGTCAGCGCAGAAGCTGGGGAAGTGCAGTCTGCGTGCATTGAGATAGGCGCTAGGCGAAACGAGCTGACCGGCACCGCGATACACGGAGCGAAACTCAACCCGCGTCGTACGAACTGCAGGTTAGCAAGCACGAACACGGCCGTTGCCCTGCGCAGTGCACTCAGGGGCTATAGGGGAACGGTGCTGAGGTCCACGTAGCTAAGTTCTGCCTGTGCACAATGATCTCCCCGGCGGAAACAGGAACCTGGCAGTTGCTGTTTTCAATGGTGCCGTCCAGGCTGACACCGCCTCCTCGCACCTTTCTTGCCAGCTCCCCGGATACCACCTCCACTCCCACTCCCAGTTTCCAGCAGCCACCTTGAGAGGTGGTGAGAAGGGTGGTGGGCAGTTTCTGGCCTAGCTTACTCCTGCAGTGCTTGGTTCCCCACTCTGTGAATACCCCACCTGAAATCGGACTCTGGCTTGCCCTTAGGCACTAGAGAGCTACGTTGGGGGGGGGGGCTGCTGCATTTCAGCACTGGGGCGACAGGAGTGAACATAGGTTTTCTCCGGTGAGTTGGCAGAGAGCATTTCTTGTTGGAGCTTTCGTTCAAGGAGGCCGGCAGTGCGGCCTACGTAGCGAGGCAAGCAGCCACCTGGAGCGGCGGTTTGAGAGTGGGCCGCTTCTGTTGGAGCTGCTCCGCTTCTGATCCAGCTCTCTGCTACAGCCTGGGAAAGCAGGAGCTGGACCCTCATGGGAGACCAGGGGAAAGCTGCTGGCTCCCGGTCTCGGGTCAGCGCAGAAGCTGGGGAAGTGCAGTCTGCGTGCATTGAGATAGGCGCTAGGCGAAACGAGCTGACCGGCACCGCGATACACGGAGCGAAACGCAACCCGCGTCGTACGAACTGCAGGTTAGCAAGCACGAACACGGCCGTTGCCCTGCGCAGTGCACTCAGGGGCTATAGGGGAACGGTGCTGAGGTCCACGTAGCTAAGTTCTGCCTGTGCACAATGATCTCCCCGGCGGAAACAGGAACCTGGCAGTTGCTGTTTTCAATGGTGCCGTCCAGGCTGACACCGCCTCCTCGCACCTTTCTTGCCAGCTCCCCGGATACCACCTCCACTCCCACTCCCAGTTTCCAGCAGCCACCTTGAGAGGTGGTGAGAAGGGTGGTGGGCAGTTTCTGGCCTAGCTTACTCCTGCAGTGCTTGGTTCCCCACTCTGTGAATACCCCACCTGAAATCGGACTCTGGCT